>NC_067160.1:52392454-52655672 GCF_903995435.1 Acomys russatus
GCCCTGGATGGCACTCAGGTGGCGCGTGAAGGCAGGGTCACGCTGGGTAGGGCTGGACTCAGGCTCTGGGAGCAAGGCAGCCGGCCTAGCCCCTGCCAAGGACGTGGCCATGTGCCTTCCTCTTGCCAAGCTGGGCTTCCTCCTTGCTCTGAGGCCCCCAAGCTGGAAGCTAGGAGAGACTGAGCCTGAAAGGTTCGGTAAGGGAAGAGCAGCCACACTAGGAAGTAAGAGCCCTGTGGCCGGGCCTGCCCAAGCCCTCTGTGGTCTCTGTGCCACTGCTGGCGGGGATGGCTCCATCCAGGTCCTTGTCTTGGGACAATAGTTTCTGCTGGTTCCACCATGGCAGCCTCTTGTCTCCTCAGGGTCCCCTCCCAACCGCAAGCGTCCTGCTAACGAGAAGGCCACAGATGACTACCACTACGAGAAGTTCAAGAAGATGAACAGGCGCTACTGAGGCGGCGGGCGGTACGGCTGCTTCGCATGAGCAGACAGGAGGGGCGGTTACTGCACATGGACTCGCACTCACGTGGCCCCGGGCCGACAGTGCCCTGCATCGAACCCGCTTATTAGCTATTGGGGTTCCCCATCAGACAATGCTTCAGTTTAGCTGCTGGATTTCTGTTCTGGTTCTGGTTGGGAGACTGTGGCTCCCTTTTTAATCCTAGACTGCCCTGGAACTCCCTCTGCCTCCCTACTGCGGGGATTTTAGAGCCCCCCCCCCACCTCCCCACCCCCCTGCAGCTGGCTGGCATTTTTAAGCACTACCTTTGTAACTTCTAAAACAAAACAATGTGTCTATGTTGTTTCCTACCTGAGGCAAACTACTCTCAAGAGTGCTATTAAATTGTAAATATGTTGCCGGTCTCTCTCTCTCTCTCTCTCTCTTTTTTTTTTTTTTTAGTTTTTCGAGACATAGTTTCTTTGTGTTATTTTAGCAGTCCTAGGCTTGCTTTATAGACCAGGCTGGCTTCCAACTCACAGCCATCCACCTGCCTCTGCCTCCCAAGCGCTGGGATTAAAGGCCTGCGCCACCACACCCGGCTTGTTGCCTTTCTCTTAATGTTTGTCCAGGTGCAGGAAGAACTCACTGTGTTCCCTGTGGGTTAATACTGTTAACACTGGGGCGGGGGGGGGGGGGGGGGGGGGGGGGGGGGGAGTTGATTGTTTTTAAGATTTATTATTATATATATATATGGGTGTTTTCCCTTTGCGTATTACTATGTACCATGTGTGTGCATACCGTGCCCACAGAGGCCAGAGGAGGGTGTTAGCTAATTTGGAACTGGAACTACAGTTGGTTGTGAGACATCATGTGTATGTTAGGAACTAGCCCAGGGCCTGTGTTCTTAAGGGCTGAGCCGTCTCTCCAGCCTGTTTACATTGTGTTTTGTGGTTGTATACTTGGCCATGACGTGTAGTTGACTTTATTTAATCCTGTTCACAATATTCAGAGCTCTTGGATTAAAGTTGTATGCAAGGGTTGAGCCACAGCACAACTAGAAATAGGTTTTTCCAGTGAGCACCACGATCTTGGGGTCCCCAGTGTGATCAGATATCCTGCAGCAGAGCAGAGGTGGAAGATCTCTGAGTTCCAGGCCATCAGGAGCCGTATAATGAGACTCTGCCTCAAAAGACAGGCAAATAAAGAGAAGAACGTGATCTCTTTCAGACCTGAAACGTTAAGTACAAACAGCTTTCCTCTTTGGTTTCCTTCTGTTACGGATTATTAAGGCAATAGACAGTCTTTATCAGCTGGCTGGCAACGCCACAGGGTGCTCGGGATCCTAGTGGAGCCCTGAGGTGTTCTTGGTTTGAGCTTTTAAGCATAAACTTCATCTCCTGGGTTGACATACTTTAGTTAGCAAGAACAGTTAGCCCAAAGCAGAGCTACAAAAGCGAAACAGTAAGGTTAGTACATTAGAAACTTTCCTAGGACTATGACCTTTGATGGATTAGGTCTCTCTTTTGCTATTTGGCAGGTAGTGCTGAGTTTTGCAGCCTAAATGATGCTTCCATCATGGAGTCAGTTGTGCTAAAGTCTAGGGATCTGTTACACTTCTACTAACAGCAGGATTTTCTGGTCTCAGGGGTTGGGTATATGTCAGAGGAGCACATGGGACCATCTGGGACATCCAGTAACCAAAATAAGAAACAGGGCCCTCTCTGTGGCTCACTGGGCATAGTGCTTGCCTGTCAGTCCTAGGTTCTGCATCCCTCACGACAGAAAACAGTTCATTGTTCTTTCTGCACTCACAAGGAGTTCAGGGACAGCTTGCCTTCAAAGAGGGGGTGGGGCAGGGCATGGTGTCACACTCCTTAATCCCAGCCTCCTACAGTCAGGTGCAGGTGGATCTCTCAGCTCAAGGAAATCCTGGGCTACAGAGCGACATCTACAGGGACAGGCAGGGCTACCCTGTGATGGGTAAGTGGTCATGTGCATAAGAAGAGACAAATCTTGCATGTTGAAGAATTCCAGTAAGTATTTTTTTTTTCCTACTCTGCTGACCTAGGCTCATCTTAGCCTTTTTTGTTGTTGTTGTTGTTGTTGTTTTTGTTTTTTGTTTTTGGATTTTCGAGACAGGGTTTCTCTATGTAGCCTTGGCTGTCCAGGACTCACTTTGTAGACCAGGCTAGCCTTGAACTCACAGCGATCCTCCTGCCTCTGCCTCCCGAGTGCTGGGATTAAAGGCGTGCACCACATCTTAGCCTGAATATGCAGCAAAGAGGGACATTGAACTTGTTACCCTACCTTCACCTCCAGGGTGCTAGGATTACAGTCAAGGGCCAAGATGCCTGGCCCCAGTGACTTCTGTAGACACTTTGCTCTCAAGGAGGTAGAGCATAACTCTCCACTGCCTACATGTGGGCCTTGCACACCGATGACTTCTTTCCAAAGGTCCAGTGAGCTGCGAGGATGCAGAGGGAACCCCACTGCAAGGAAACCCAGATGCTGCCTGTGCTGATTAAGTTTTGGTCAATGTGACACAGACCTAGTCACAACTGCGAAAAGGATCTTCAGCTGAGAAATCGCCTGCAGCAGATTAGTCTGTGGGTTGTTTGGTTGACTTGTTTGTTTACTTATTTATTTATTATGGTTTTTCAAGACAGGGTTTCTGTGTAGTCCTGGCTGGCCTGGACTCAACTTTGTAGACCAGGCTGGCCTCGAACTCACAGAGATCCACCTGCCTCTGCTTCCCGGGTGCTGGGATTAAAGGTGTGCACCACCATGCCCAGCAGGCTTTTTCTTAATTACTGGTTGATGTGGGGGGGCCTAGTGTACTGTGGGTGGTGCCACCTCTATGCACTTGGACCTGGGACTGTATAATAAAGGTAGCCAAGATGCCTTGGGGGTTGGGAGCACTGGCTGCTCCTTCAGAGGACCTAGGTTCAGTTCCCAGCACCAACCTGGCAGCTTCCAACTGTCTGTGACTACACCCTCACACAGACATGACTGTAGGTAAAACATCAACGCACAGAAAAGAAACGTAGCTGAGAAGCCAGAGGGAACAAGCTAGTAAAGCAACATTCTACACACACCCCGCCCCCCTATTTCCCCATAATGATGTGCGTACCCTGTAAAATGAAATAAACCTCCCATAAGTGGCATTTGGTCGCAGTGTAACTGACAGCAAGTTAGGACTGTCTCAGCAGTCAGAGTTGAGTGTCAGCTATCCAACCAGGCTTACGATGTGGCCCTGGGCAGGATGTGACAGAAATAGCACTTTACTTTGGCAGCTCCCTTCCAGAACACTAATCTAATGATGAGAAATTTTTCAATAGAGGGACAATCTGCAAAGATTTTCAGGACAAGGGTATAGCCTACATGCAAAGGGCCAAGGTTTAATCCTCAGTAATGACAACAACAAAACCAAGCCTAAACTGGGTGTGGTAGCGCAGGCCTTTAATCCTAGCATTCGGAGACAGAGGCAGGCAGATTTCTGTGAGTTCAAGGCCACCCTGGTCTACAAAGTGAGTCTACTACAGGCAAGGCTGTTACACGGAGAAACCCTGTCTTGAAAAACCAAACCAACAAACAAACATAAACTTTGTTTTTAACAAACTCTCAGAAGTTAGATTTTATCAGTAAGGACTCAGGAGCCAGATGCTGGCTCTGTTAGCTCAAAGAGGCAGAGAAAGCACCCAGCTGACCTTCCTACTCAGCCAGTAACCCAGAAGGGAAAAGAAACCCCGGTCCCCACACCGTCTCACAAAACCCTGAAACGCCAGGGCGAGGTGGTGCACGCCTTTAATCCCAGCACCTGGGAGGCAGAGGCAGGTGGATCACTGTAAATTTGAGGCCAGCCTAGTCTACATACTGAATTCCAGAACAGCCAGGACTACCCAGAAAACCTGTTTCGAAACAAACCAGCCAACCCTGAAACTGAATGTCCCTCCCTTCTACTTCCTGTGTGTCTCTCTATCCATCTGCCTGACTTCCTCTTACTCTCTATGGTTTTCCCCCCTATTATTTACACCCTGTCAACTGGCTGCTTGCTCCTCCTCTTGACCTATGGTTGATTTTATTTAATTCAAGCAGAAAGCTCTTGAATTAAAGATGTGTTGCTACAGCTGAGGCACACCACAACTAGAAACAGGTTTCCAGTAAACAACACAATCTCAGGGTTCACGGTGGGATCAAATATCCTGCAACAAAAACAAAGAGCCTGGAGAGATGGCTAACAGGTTAAGAGCGCCATTCTTGTACGGGGCCTGAAGCCTAGCCCCAACCACTACACCAAGAACTCTGAAAATGAAGTCAAACAGAAGGTCTGAGGTATAATTCCACAAATCATTTGCCAACAACGCATGAGGCCCTGGGGTTCATCCTCAGGAATCTCCTTCCCTAAGTGTCGAGTATTCCTCAAAACTCAGTCATTTAAAAAGTAAGGCAAGGGCTGGAGAGATGGCTCAGAGGTTAAGAGCACTGACTGCTCTTCCAGAGGTCCTGAGTTCAATTCCCAGCAACCACATGGTGGCTCATAACCATCTATGATGTAACCTGATGCCCTCTTCTGACCTGTAGATGTACATGTAGACCACTGTATAAATAATCAATAAATAAATCTTTAAAAAAATAAAATAAAATAAAAAGTAAGGCAAACAGCTGTATGTGGTGGCGCATGCCTTTAATCCCAGCACTTGGGAGGCAGAGACAGGCGGATCTCTGTGAGTTCGAGGCCAGCCTGGTCTACAAGGCGAGTCCAGGACAGCCAAAGCTACACAGACAGACCCTGTCTCAAAATAAATAAATAAATAAATAAATAAATAAATAAATAAATAAAAAGCAAGACAAGTGTCACAAGCACCCAGAGAAGCTGAGGAGGCAGCACTGTGGGGAGCTGAATGGGTTCCCAAGAAAGTACTGGGTAAACTCTGGACTTAATTAACAATAGTCGTTCATGGGTTTTTTAAAAAGTGTAACACAGATGCCAAACTTTTATTTATTTTTGACACGTTGGCATCTAACTCTAGCCCTGGCTCTCCCTAGAATTCATTATATAGAACAGGGTGGCCTCGAACTCACAGAGACCCACCTGCCTCTGCCTCCCAGAGTGCTGAGGTTGAAGGGAGTATGGTACAATACCAGCCCTCAAATGTTAGATTTTATTTTTATTTTTCTTTATTATTTTCTTTATTTTGAGACAGTATTCACTATGCAGCTTTGGCTGGCCTACCTGAAACTTTCTAGGCTGGTCTCAAACTCATATAGATTCCCCCAGCCTCAGCTCCCTGAGTGCTAGGGTTAAAGATGCACACCACCCACCTCACCTGGACCAAATGTGAGATTTTAATAATAAGGAAACAAGTTGGGGAAATCATATGCTAGCCCATTACATTAGCCTCACAATTTTTGTGTATTCATTTATGTATTGTGTGTGTGTTTACATGAGCTTATGAGCAACACATGCATATTGGTGCCTGCATCATGTATTAAGAGCGGTTCTAGAGCCGGGCGTGGTGGCGCATGCCTTTAATCCCAGCACTCGGGAGGCAGAGGCAGGCGGATCGCTGTGAGTTCGAGGCCAGCCTGGTCTACAAAGTGAGTCCAGGATGGCCAAGGCTACACAGAGAAACCCTGTCTCGAAAAACCAAAAAAAAAAAAAAAAAAAAAAAAGAGCGGTTCTAAAACATTCTGCCAATTGATGGGGCGGAGGGGGCGGGGAAGAACAATCCCCATCACCTGATTCTTATAACCTCAAGGTTCAGAAGCAAAAAGGACTTTGCCCTTTACAAAGATGGCCGCCGGCTAGCATCAGGAGACGGCCTGCCTGGAACAGGAACCGGAAACGCGAGTTAGTCGGTGCGCGGGCACGGTGGACGCTGGGACGCGCAAGCCGCGCGGGTCCGGGCATGAAGCTGGGCCGGGCCGCTGTGGCCCTGCTGCTGCTGGCTCCGTGCTTAGTTCGTGCGGTGGAGCCCATTAGCCTGGGCCTAGCCCTGGCTGGCGTACTCACAGGCTACATCTCCTACCCGCGCCTCTACTGCCTTTTCGCTGAGTGCTGCGGACAGAAGCGGAGCCTCAGCCGGGAGGGTAGGCGGGCACCAAGGAAGGGCGCCAGGTGGCCGCGACGCTGCGGCAGGGGGATGGCTCCGCGGCCAAGCCAGGCTTTGGTTCGAGGCCTGAGAGTTGAGTGGTCGGTGCCGGGGTAGGGTATCAGCCCTGCGCGGATTTCACCGGGGCGGCCTCACCGCGCCTCTTCCGCTTGGCTTTGGGGCTCAGTCCGAGAAAGGACAGGGTTCGCGGCACCAGGGTTCGCCAGCGCTCTCCAGACTAGGCTCCGCCGACCCTGCCAGCCTGGAAATGGGTCTGCGTTTTTGCCAGCTTGTTTCTCTCCTGACCAGAGTGATCTTTCCTTTCCCAGCGCTGCAGAAAGATCTGGATAACAAGCTCTTCGGACAGCATCTTGCAAAAAAAGTCATCTTAAACGCTGTGTCTGGTTTCCTAAGCAACCCGAAGCCCAAGAAGCCCCTTACCCTCTCCCTCCACGGCTGGACAGGCACCGGCAAAAACTTCGCCAGCAAGATCATCGCAGAGAATATTTACGAGGGTGGACTAAACAGTGACTATGTGCACCTGTTTGTGGCCACGCTGCACTTCCCCCACGCCTCAAACATCACCCTGTATAAGGCAAGCGCATGAATTGACCATCTTCGTGGATGACCCGGGTTTGGGGTTTCTCTGTTGTTGGGTTGGATGTGGGAATTCCACGTCAGTGAGCGAGCCTCAATATGGCTCTGTAATGTCAATTCCCCTTTAAAAGGTGTGGTCAGAGCTGGCTATTCTGGAGCCATCTTCCAAAACATCAAAGGCTGAGGTAGCCTGCGGTGGAGCAGAATGTGCGAAGTTCTTGAGTACAAATCCCCACCCGCTGCTGTGGCGCACCTTGCCCGCTACTGTGGCGGTGGTGGCAGGAGTGGTTGGTGGCTATGTGAGATACAAAGGGTTTGGGGTACACAGAGCAATAAGACCATCAAAGTTTTAATGGGTGGCCTCTAGGCTCGGTAACCCAATTCCAGGGTCTTCAGGTCCCTGCGGATTGTGAAAAGGAAACATGGAGGTCTAAATTTGCTTTGACTTTGGGAGTTTAGCCCGCGCCTGAATTTGGGTTCTGTTGCTTCCTCCGGCTGTGCAGGCTGTCACCTAACCTCTCTGAGAAGGATATTCTTTGTTTTAGAATGGTGCTTAGCCTTCATTTGTGCGAAACACCTTGCCCCCTTAACACCTCCCTCCCCCCTTCTGTTTAGCATCAGGGTCGCCATAACTGTGTGGCTTTGGGCAGGTTGCTTAATCGTTGTGCCTGAAGTCAGCTGGGTGTTTTCCTACACAGCAGGCTGAGGCAGGAGGACCACATGTTTGAGGTTAGGCTGGCCTACGTAGTGAGCCTCTGTTTTCAAACAGAGACAGGAAGAGGACACATGGAGCGGGGGAGGAAGAGAAAGGAAATGGGGCCCAACAGCCTTTCTTCAGTGGCTTTGGGGCGGGGGTATAAAGCGGTGCTTAGGATGGTGTCTTGCAGCAGTGAGCGCCTGCACACGCTCTGTGATTCTGGTAGACTGGACAAACCTTGTCTGTGTAAATGTTCTGTGTAAATGTTCACTTGCCACATGGTGGTGGCAGGCCACTTGGGGTCTCTGAAGGTTCCTCAAAGGCGGTTTCTCAACCTTCCTAATGCTGCAACCCTTTAATTCAGTTCCTCATGTTGTGGAACATAATAACATAGGGTTATTCCTTGCTACTTCAAGGCTGTAACTTTGCTACTGTTACAAATCGTAATGTGAATATCTGATATGCGACAGGCCAGGGCGACCCACAATTTGAGGACCCCTGCTTTTAGGGGCAGGTGGCCTGGTCTGTGCCTGCAGGGTTGCTGCTCCCATTAGGCACAAATGGAAGAGTGTAACCGTGGTGCCAGGAGCCAATGGGAAGCCCCAAGCAGATGGACAGGGCAGTCGCTGGTGCGCTGATTTCCCCTTCTCCCTTCAGGAGGAGGGTGGAAACGCCTGCACATTATGTAGAGCAATTTTTCAAGCAAAATGCTTGCGAAGTCTTTGCGTCTCTCCTTGATGGCTTGGGGTGAAAGGACTGGGCTGGGGTTTGCTCAGTGCTGCCCTAGAGTGACTGAGGCATCCCAAAACACCCAAATACAAGTAAGGTGGGGGTTGTTTTATTTGAGACAGAAGCTCATGTGCTCATTGTTGTAGCCTGGGCTATCCCTGAACTCTGTTTCAGATAATAATGATGATGATGATGAGGTTGTTGTTGTTTCTGTTAATAATAACATTATTGTATTTTAAAATTATTAATAATAATAGCAACAATAATAATTATTATTATGTTTTAAAATAATAATTATTATTGTTGCTATTATTATTATTACGTTTTTAAATTTTAGTTTGGGGGGCGTATTTTGGTTTTGTTTTGCTTTTCAAGACAGGGTTTCTCTCTGTAGCCTTGGCTATCCTGGACTCACTCTGTAGACCAGGCTGGCCTCGATCCGCCTGCCTCTGCCTCCCTGAGTGCTGGGATTAAAGGCCTGCACCACTACCCCCAGTTTTTGTTTTTTGTTTGTTTGTTTTAATGATTTATTTTTATTTTATGTGTATTGGTGGTTTACCTGTATGTATGTCTGTGTGAGGTCAGATCCCCTGGAACTGGGGTTACAGACAGGTGTGAGCTGCCATGTGGGTGCTGGGAATTGACCCCCAGGTCCTCTACAAGAGCGCTCAGTACTCTTTTTTGTTTGTTTTTCAAGACAAGGTTTCTCTGTATAGCTTTGGCTGTCCTGGGCTCGCTTTGTAAACCAGGCTGGCCTTGAACTCACAGCGATCCACCTGCCTCTGCCTCCCAAGTGCTGGGATTAAAGGTGTGTGCCACCACCACCACCCAGCTGCACTCAGTACTCTTAACCGCCAAGTCACCTCTTCAGCCCTTTGGTTTGTCTTTTTAATTTTGTGTATTTGTGTGTGCATGGCATAGGGCAGGGCTGGACTGAGCTCCCAGCCTGCCCCTGCTTAGTTCTATATTGTCTCAGGTAAGTTGCTGGAACGCTCTGTACCTCAGTGTCCTCTCCTGGGAGGGGAAAAGGTGTGTGTGTGTGTGTGTAATATTCACAGCACAGTGCTTTAGAATTGCAACTATTGGCCTTAGGGGGGGAGGTTGTTCTGAGGCCTAGGTAGAAGAACTGCACAAAAACTAAGAACTCCAAAGCTGATTCAGTTGCCTCCCCTGAGAGCTCTGAACGGGCCCTCTTGTCCTCCAGGACCAGTTACAGATGTGGATTCGAGGGAACGTGAGCGCCTGTGCTCGGTCCATCTTCATCTTTGACGAGATGGACAAGATGCACGCCGGCCTCATCGACGCCATCAAGCCTTTCCTAGACTATTATGATGTGGTAGATGAGGTCTCCTATCAGAAGGCCATCTTCATCTTCCTCAGGTGAGGCTGTGGCTGCGCCACGGTGGGAGACCCTTGTGCCTGGATCTGGGGGCTTTGGGGGCGGGGGACCTGCAGCCCCTCTTCACTACAGTTGTTCCTGCAGCAATGCGGGGGCAGAGCGGATCACAGATGTGGCTTTGGATTTCTGGAGAAGCGGGAGACAGAGAGAGGAAATCAAGCTCCGAGACATGGAGCATGCCCTGGCTGTGTCGGTCTTCAATAACAAGAACAGTGAGTACAGCTCTCCTTCCTGAGTCCCACCCCAGTCCTGCGCCCTCAGTCCTCCCCAGCCCAAGAGTCAGGTCCCACCCCAGCCCTGCGCCCTTAGTCCTCCCCAGCCCGAGAGTCAGACTTACATGCAGTCTCAGTGTTCCTGGCCCCGGCAGAACCCAGCATCTGATAAGGAGCTGCAGGAGGTTTTATAAACACAGAAGTTTGGGCAGCACCATTGGTCGGTTGGTGGAGACGGAGTTCCTTCTACGTTCCCTGTAGAGGAAAAGCAGGCCGCCGAACCAGGAGGTCACTGTAGGTGGCTGCAGGGAGGGTGGTGACTGGTAAGGTCTCTCCCTTTAAAGGTTCCTAGAGCCCTGCCATGGCCTTCCCCGTGTAGCAGACACTCAGACCCTTGACCTGCTTGTTTGATCCCATCTGCCCTCTCACCTGGTGGGGTAGATAGATGCCTATGGTCTGTTTTGTACAGAGGACACAGGCTCAGTGAGGAGCTTGCCAGCGCCAGGCAGCCCGCGCGAAGCCTTCATCCTGTCCTCAGAGCTGTTAACTTTCAGCCCAGCTGCCTCTCCACCTACCATCATGCAGACCTTTGACCTTTAACCCCAGGAGGCAGACAGTCATGAGGGTGACTCACTGGTGATCTCATCAGGTCTTTGCTGTTGGGGTTGCTGAAGGTGACAAAACAAAAGGCCACGTTCTCCCTGGGAACACGCTCAGCAAGAGATCCAAGTTGAAGTTGGGTGGCTGGCACCATGTGTTCTTATGCAAGTGGATACTACTGAGAAAAGACAGACATTTTGCTAAATGTTAAGACATCTTCTCATTAAAAGGATGACTGCACATAACAGGAAATACAGACTGACGTGGCAGCGATACATCAGAACACTGTGTGTGTGCGTGCGGAAGAGAGGACATCCTGCAGGGCTGTGGATGGGATAAGAGACGGTGGAGACCTCTGTCACAGTGGTGGACTGTTGACAGTAGTGCTGGGGTGGACAATGAGAAGAGCAGTCTTAGGAGGAGGCCACCCTGGCCAGAAGGAAGAGCTAGGAGACATTTGACTGAGGACACACACTCAGCTGACTCAGTTGGCTGCCTATGGGTGGTTTTGCTTTAATGTTGTTCAGACTCAAACCCAGGGCCTTGCACGTGCCAGG
Organism: Acomys russatus; assembly: GCF_903995435.1. Lineage (NCBI taxonomy): Eukaryota > Metazoa > Chordata > Mammalia > Rodentia > Muridae > Acomys > Acomys russatus. The sequence goes on from NC_067160.1 coordinate 52,403,780, forward strand.
TAACTACCCTACCACTAAGATAAACCCCAGCCTCGCTGGTGTTTTTAAGGCCATGGGACCATCTGAAGTCACTAGTTCTGCTGGGCACTTGGTGGGTTGTTGTTTGGGTCCTTGTCATTCAGGTTGGGCTCTCTGCACAGCTTGCATTGGGAGCCAGTGCACAAAGAGTAGTGGGTTAAGTAGGACATCAAGACACATCAAGAGCTCTTGGGGCATCCAGCAGGTGCTAAGTCCGGTGTTCTCAGGACTGAGCCATGCAGAGAGAGCTAGGCTTCTGCAGGTATGCACTTGCCAGAGTCCAGATCCTTGCAGTACTCATTCTTGCCTGCAGGGGGAGTTTCACCACCAGGGAGAGTCATGGTTTGGGCACTGGCAGCAGCCGTGGTTTCCTTCTTCATTGCTGGTCCAGTTTTGGGAGCTCTGGGGCCAGACTCTAGTTTCCTATTGGAGACTGGCTGGTTGAGTCTATCTCTGGGGATATCCCCCTTGGCTCTTTTTTGCACCTCTTGCAACCTGTCCATCAACTTCTCACACACTACCTGGGTCCCAGCTCACAGTATGATGCATGTGGCCCTCTAGTCTGCCTGCCATCTCTAAGGTACCCTGGAGAGGCCTTTCCAAGCCCACAGCACTAAAGTGTCCTTTTAAAAGCTTTTTTGTGTTTTTCATTTTTATGCATGTGTGTGCATGAGGGTGTTCGGAGATGGTGTTGCATCCCCGGACCCAGAGCTACATGTGGCTGTGGGCAGCCTGATGAGTGCTGGGACCAACTCAGGTCCCCTGCAAGGAACACCACGTGTTCTTATGTGTGGCCCTGGCTGGCTGTCCTGGACTCCCTCTGTGAACCAGCCTTTCTTCGAACTCAAGAGATCCGTATGCCTCAGCCTCAGGAGTGCTGGGATTAAAGGCATGTGCCATGGCCAACTGATGTACCCTAAAGGTCAAAGGTCTCCCCTTATGTCACCCTGCAGCACCACAAGGCAGTGTCTGTAGGCAGTTTCAGCTCCTGTTTTCTCCCTCCCGGTATGGAGATGGGCGGTGTAGAGTGTGGTCTCCTAGCTCTATCTCAAAGGCCGGCCTAATAGTTATGCTTGATGGACAGATCAATTTTTTTCTTTTTTATAAAAGTATTATTTATTTTTATGTATATGAGCATTCTCTCTGCAGGCCAGAAGAGGGCATCAGATCACATCATAGATGGTTGTGAGCCACCATGTGGTTGCTGGGAATTGAACTCAGGCCCTCTGGAAGAGCAGTCAGTGCTCTTAACCTGTGAGCCATCTCTCCAGCCTGGATAGATAATATTAAGTAGCACCTTTTTTGCCTTTTTCCCAGGTGGCTTCTGGCACAGCAGCCTCATCGACCGGAACCTCATTGATTATTTTGTCCCCTTCCTGCCCCTGGAGTACAAGCACCTGAAAATGTGCATCAGAGTTGAGATGCAGTCCCGTGGCTACGAAGAAGATGAGGACATCATAAGCAAGGTGGCTGAAGAGATGACATTCTTCCCCAAGGAGGAGAGAGTCTTCTCCGACAAGGGCTGCAAGACTGTGTTCACCAAGCTGGACTACTACCTGGACGACTGAGGCCAGCTGCCCGGCACGCTGCAGGTCCACTCCTCGCCCAGGGAGACGCTCGGACACTTCCTGCTGAGGTTCCCAGGAATTCCCTCAGGGACTGTTTCTGCTCCTCGACACCTGCAGGTGGCCATGCTGTAGGGACCACAGACACAGAAGCAACATGGACCCAAAGCTGCTGGGGCCTCTGGAGAGGGTGAATCGAGCTCCCAGCCTGCCCATTCTAGGCTCATGATTTTTTAAAAATTATGTTTTAATTTCACGTGTTTCTGTTTTGAGGCAGGACAAGAAGGTTTTACTGCAAATGTGATAACTTTATTTAAAATGGTTTTTAATATTATGAGAGGCCTTTCAGCTGTTGGCTCTGTGTGTCTTTTGAAGCTGTCAGGCTGACATCACCAGTGTTTATGCTGCAGAAGCCCAAGCACGGACACCTGCTGCATCAGTGGCATCTCAGGGACAAGGGACTGTCCCCAGGGAGCTGAAGGCAGCCCTGCCAGGGGCCATGCAGTGGTTAGGTGAGCCTGGACCACAAATGTGCCCGATTGCTCGTCCCTGGACTCCATAGTATAGTAAGACAAAGCAGCTCAGCATCACTGTGATGTCAGGCAGGGCGGAGCTCTGGGTAGCCTTGTTTTATGCAACACATGAATGCCTGCCAAGGGGCCGGGCTTCTCCTGTAGGTGTGGTAGCTGTTCAGGGCACTCACAGGGCCTGTGTTCAAAACTAGGTCAACGGCTGGCAGGGCCACCCTGCCTCTGCTACCAGCCTGGTCAGGGTTCCTTCTTAGGTGGTCCAGGGCTCCCAACTTCCCCCGGAGTCATGTCATGTCAGGGCTGAGGGCTCGTTCACTGAGCCCTAACTGAGGGGCACAGAGTGCTCTGTTCTGCTGTGTCCTGTCTTAGAGGTGGCAGCATAGGACAGGGTGGGTACTGTGTCAGGGAGCAGCAGATGAAGATGACTTACACTTCAGGGCAGGAAGAGCCAGCAGCTGGGTCTCCTCATGAGTTAGGATGAGGACAGCTATGACCAGGTACATAGGTCACCATTAGGATGTTGTGTGACAGGAAAGCCTGGTTCTGGCAGCTCCCTGCCCAGCTAAGGGGCCCAACCACATGTGTGTGCACGTGTGCCACACCAAAGACCCTGCCTACCTGACAAGGTTACCCAGCACCTGACGCGACTTCACCCTCTGTTTGTGGGTAACAACCTTTAAAGCACACAGTGGCGTTTGTGGGATGCAGACAGCCTCTGCATCCAGGTGTTGCAGCTACACAGGCAGCTCCAGAACCCACGACCACACAGCTGAGGGAAAACCTAGGAAAGTCTCACACTGGCTTTATTACTTTGCATCCAGCTCGGTTCATGCCTTCTCACAGGCAGGTTGGGGAGGCTGGGGCAGGCAGAGCAGACCTTTCAAAGTTACAGATCAGTAACAGCAGTCCAAAGGTGGCCAGCACGTGTCCACCCATTACATCATTGTAAACAGAAAAGCTTGTTTCTTCTTGACCAGGCGCCCAACAGATTATAAATGGTAACTTGGCTCCAATCCAAGAATATGGCATGAAACTCGGCCCCACCTTGGCAGGGTTTTGTTTGTTTTTTGCTTTGAGACAGGGTCTCTGTAACGTACCTGGCTTTAAACTCACCTTCCTAAGGGCTAGACTCACAGGCATGTGCGTCACTAGGCCGGTGTTCACTTCTGTGGCCTAGGCTGGCCTCAAACATGAGACAGTCCTCTCTCAGCTACTGGGACTGAAGGGGTGCATCACCATATCTGGCTTAGCCTGGCATTTTTAAAAAACTAAATGTGGTTCTCTGGAAGGCATTTCCATTTTATAAAATGAGCCATTCTACTACAGTACATTTAGTAAATGGGTACCTCTTTTATTTTTCATTTAGTACCTCTTCCCCCCCCCCCCCCCCCTCCTTTTGAAAGTTTCATGTAACTCAGGCTGTCTTCAAACTCAACAGATAGCTGAGGAACCCTGAATCCTGACTTTCCTGCTGGGATCGTGGGTGTTGTGCCCCACAATAAAAACCTGAGAATAAGCATTATTCTATTTTATGTCCTTCCTAGGTGTGTGTGAGACAGGGTCTCTCTGTAGCCCTGGCTGTCCTAGAACTCACTCTGTAGACCAGGCTAGCCTTGAACTCACAGAGATCCACCTGCCACTGCCTCCCAATTCGCTGGGAGTAAAGGCGTGCGCCACCACACCTGGTACTTTCTAGTTTTAAAATGCATGGTATCTTATATTTATTACCTAAAGTTTAGAAGTGAAAACACATTTTAAATATAGGCATGTCCTTAAAAAACAAAAACAAAAAACCTCCAGCATATCCAGTGTGCCGCAGGCTCATCCCTTCTGATGGGTTTGGCCAGGTCAGCCCTGGCCTGAAACTTACTCCTATGCATGCTGTCGGTGCTGAGCTTGACCTTCAGAGCAAGTGTAACAGGCAAACAGTAACTAAATCCCTCCTTCAAAGATGACAGCCCATTCTGATGTGGCTGGGGTAAATCTAACAGCTAAGGAAACAAGGCTCAAGGCAGGCTGCAACCCACACACAGTGGGAGACGGGAGAAAATTCCACAGCCAGGGCTGTGAGCAGCAGCGAGGCTCTGGGTGTCCCAGTGTGCGACAGTGGCCTGAGGGGGAGCTGCCACTGCTCACGCTGACCGTTCAGCCACTGTCAAGCCCACATGCTCCTTCCAAGTGAGCATCTGTCAACACCACCAGCTTCTGAAAACTGAGTACCAGCTCAGAGTAAAAAAGATGAGGGAAAAAAAAAAAAAAAACACAGATGGGTGCTCCTGGCAGGAAAATCTGGCTCCCCGAGGCTGCAGCAGAGTGTTGTAGCCCCTTTAGTGGCAGGTATCTGAGGCATGGGTGCCTTTGGCCACACAGGACCTTTCGCCTCCTGAGTTCAGATGTTTCTAGGCACTTGATTCACAGGAACAGTGTGAGGGTTCTAGAAGCTCACCATCAGATGCCACCTGACAGCATCCCCAGGGTCCACAGGTGCAAATGAACAAAAAGCCCCAAGGGCGTCTTCAAAGTGCTTCCACAAGGCAAGGCCCTGGTGGGCCTGGGAGGCTCCTGTGAGCCTTCCCACGCCATTAGGCGAAAAGCTCAGTAGAAACTTAGCCGTGACTGCACGGTCTTGCAGCCCTTGTCTGAATAGATCTTCTCATCCTTGGGGAAAAAGGTCATTTCATCTGCCACACTGGTGACGATGTCTTCATCAACAGCAGTCCCGCGGGCCCTCATCTCTGCCCGCACACACATTTTCACGTGTCTGTACTCCAAGGGCAGGAAGGGGATGAAGTAGTCGATGAGATTTCTGTCTATCAGCCCACTGTGCCACAGGCCACCTGCAGAACAAGACAAAGCAGGTCTCCTATCACTGCCACCTGGCCACACCCCATAGCTGATCCTGGCCCACAGTGCATCCTTCATGTCTTTGCCCTTGCAGAGATGCTGGCAAGGGCCACGCCCCCTCACAACACCCTAAGAAAGCTCCCTATGGCAGCAAAGCCCCAGAGGCGGCTGAGAATCGGCTTGTTCCCTGCTCCACGGTGGACTCACTGTGCTTGTTATTGAAGACACCCACGGACAGCACAGGCTCCAGGTCTTTCAGCTGGATCTCCTCTCTCTTCCTTCCTGCCCGCCAGAAGGCCAGGGCCGTCTTAGTTATCAGGTCCCCTCCTGCATTGCTGAGTTGGCCAGAGACGCAGAGACCAATATCACACGTGTGTTTATCCCCGTCTCCTTGGCAGATACACCCGCCCAAGGCTTTTCTTCCCTCCTTTTCGGTGCTAGGACTGACTGGGGTCCTGTGCATGCTAAGCATGTGCCACCATAGTGCTATGCGGCACCCTGGCTCCCAGGTGCGCTACACTTCTAGTGTCCCTAAGCTTTACACCAGGACTGTTTACAGCGCGCTACCAGAGAATGACAAAAAGCCCATCTGCCTGAAAGGAGCTTGAGGGCTGTGTTTAGAACTCAGGCAGGCTGGCAGGAGCACCAACTGAGCCTATAGATTGGCCAAGGTGACAGTCCTGTCCCAGATGGCCAAGAGAACCTCATTCTAGCACTTGTAGGTCCCCGAGAAGCCTCCTTGGCTGACCTGAGGAAGATGAAGATGGCTTTGCGGTAGGAAATCCCATCCACCTGTTCATAGTAGTCTAGGAAGGGCTTGATGGCGTCAATGATGCCAGGGTGCAATTTATCCATCTCGTCAAAGATGAAGACGGAGCTGCCGCAGGCACTCACGTTGCCCCGGATCCACTTCTGGAGCTGGTCCTAGACCAACCGCAAAGAGGCCCAGTCAGAGGAGGTTCCAGAGGATGGAGGGGCGGAGGTCCCGGAGCCCCCACACAGCAGGCAGACACGTTTCCAAACCTTACCACGCATGGAAGGGCTCTAACCTGAGCCTGGCCACCTGAGCTCTAACCCTAGGACCCAAATGGCTAAGGGCGAGAACCTACTTCCAAAAGCCACCCGCTGACCTCCACATACATGCCCACTGCATGCCCCGTGGCATGCATCTGTAAGCTCAGCCCTCCTGTGGCAAAACGGGCAGCACAGAACTGGCCGGAAGCTGGCGGATCAGCTCACACACAGCATATAGTCCCGCCTCAAACAAGGCAGGAGGAAGGAATCCCGAGCCTCTTGTTAGGGTATGTGATGGATGCCAACTGGATTCAGATCTGCGTAACACAGGGGACCAAGGCTGTGGACGCAATGAGTAAAGGTGCTGAGCTGGCTGGTGTGAAAGGCCCCGAGCTACAGCTCTAGCCCCCCTGCTTTATTGAAACACCCGCCCCCAACCCCAAGCAACACCTCTCATTCCCTGTGAACCACCCACTGCAGGCACTGTATTTCCAGAGCTCTATAATAACATTTGGAAACATGAACATCACTTCGTGGTGAGGACTGTAGCTTGGTGGCACAGCGCTTCCTTCCCAGGAGCAAGCCTGGGTTTCTATTTTTATTTTTATTTATTTATTTTGGTTTTTCAAGACAGGGTTTCTCTGTGTAGCCTTGGCCATCCTGGACTCACTTTGTAGACCAGGCTGGCCTCGAACTCACAGCGATCCGCCTGCCTCTGCCTGCTGAGTGCTGGGATTAAAGGCATGCGCCACCACCTGGCAAGCCTGGGTTTCTATAAACAGCACCTTAAAATAAAATAATCCTGCCTGCCGGGCGTGGTGGCACACGCCTTTAATCCCAGCACTCGGGAGGCAGAGGCAGGCGGATTGCTGTGAGTTCGAGGCCAGCCTGGTCTACAAAGTGAGTCCAGGATGGCAAGGCTACACAGAGAAACCCTGTCTCGAAAAACAAAAACAAACAAACAAAAAAATCCTGCCCTTTGGTACCCCGTCCCTTCCTTACAGCAAAGACAACAGGTTCAATTTCATTTCCTTCTTCGCTTGGGTTTCAGTTTGCTATCTCCTCCTCGAGAAGATAGTAAAAGGACTAGTGCCAACAAACAGGACACTAGTCATTTAAGTCAGAATCAGCCTATGAAATGTGCAGAGATCTCACAAGGAGAAACAGTCTGGAGGTTTGGTTCTGTGAGACCTGAAGGCCGGGAGGAACCAAGGGAATCAAAGCCATTAGGAGGAAGTCCTATTCTATACCCTGTAAAACCCAGGGGCAAAAGCCCAGGCTGCAGGACAGGTGGAGAGAGTGGCCAAACTATTTAAGGCTGCCCTGCCTATCACCCTTTGTCCTGCTGGGAATGCACATCACTTTACGAGTGCCTAAGACATAAGCTAGCTAGGTATGAGATGGCAGGCATTGAGTACAGGCTGTAAGGAACAAGTCACCTGGCCTCTCTTGCCCATTTCTCCTCGTTCCACCCGCTCTTCTCCCTCCCCCTACGTCCAGGAATTGAACCTATGGCCTCCCACACAATAGTGGGCTCCATCTTTTAAAGTTCATAGCATCCCCTACCTCATTGGATTATTTTGGAACAGCAAATCTTAAAAAAAGAGATGGCTGGACCATGGTGAGGCACAGCTATCAACCCAGCACTTGGAAGGCGAAGGTAGGAGGACCAGAAGTGCAAGTCCAGCCTCTGCTACATAGTGAGTTTGATGCCAACCTGGGCTACAAGAGACCCTAAGACACCTCTCCCAGCACACACACACACACACACACACACACACACACACACACACACACGTGTCATAAGATGGGCAAAGTGGTGGGTGCCTGTTAATCTCAGCCCTCAGAAAGCTGGGGCACTAGGATCCCTAACACCATGGCCAAGCCTGGGCTACACGGTGAGACCTTCACTCAAAAGTATGAATAAGGTCCTGGAGAGATGGCTCAGGGGTTAAAGGCACTGACTGCTCCTCCAGAAGTCCTGAGTTCAATCCCCAGCAACCACATGGTGGCTCACAACCAACTGTAATGTGATCCGATGCTCCTCTGGCCTGCAGGTGTACATGCAAGCAGAGCACTGTATACATAATAATAAATAAATAGGTTTTTTTTTTTTTTAAGTATGAATAAATAGAGGCCAGGCAAGGAGGCCCACACCTTTAAATCCCAGCACTTGGGAGGCAGAGGCAGGCATTTCTCAGCGAGTTCCAGGCCTGCCAGAACTATAGTAAAATAGCAGAAAGAAAGAAGCAAAGCAGAGGGGCCAGACGCAGCTGTTTCAAGGCAGAGAAGCAGAGGCCGGAGCTACTGAGCCGGTGGCCCAGGCATGTCATCTTGCCTGGTATAGTTTTATCTTCTGCTCATGAGGGAAGTGCAGAGTAGAGACGAACAGGTGGACAAAGTTACTCTTCAGGCCTTTTGGATGAAGGTTTTCAGCCACAATCTGGCTGACAAAGTTCTTGCCCGTGCCAGCCCAGCCGTGCAAGGACAGAGTCAGTGCTTTCTTGGGATTTTTGTTGTTTCTGAAGCCAGTCAGTGCCTTGAGAATCACTTCGTTGGCGAGGTGCTGTCCAAACAGCTTCTCTTCCAAGTCCAGCTTGAGGGCTGTGGTGGCCAGCCCCGGAACAGAGAGAAAAACACACGTTAAAAGGGCATCTGAAACCGGCCAGAGGGAGGCACAGCTTAGCGACCGATCCAGCCCGAACCTTAAGGATCTAGAGACAGACGCTTAGTTGGCAGTTCTCCTTAGCGCCTCAATGGCAAACAAGGAAGCAACGCGGATTCATTCATTCATCGAGGAAACAACCATCTTGCGGCTGAGCTCCGGGTGTGCTTTCCCGCCACCCCCGCTGGCTCCGGGGGGAAAAAACAAAACAAAACAACCAACCAACTAAACAAACAAACAAACACAAACCCTGCAAGAGCCAATGGCGGGCTTTCTGGACGGAGCTGCAAGCCTGACACCCAGTGAGGGGGGCGCACATGCCGGCCCCGCGGCGTTCAGTCCTCCGGGCGGTCATCTCCGCCCGCGAAGGTGTGGCGAGGTCCGGGCAGAGTCCGTCTCCCGCGGCGCCCTCCCGCCCGCCCCGACCGGCCCGCCGGCACGTACCCGACGCGTTGAGGGGCCGCTCCTCGTGGCAGCACTCGGTGAAGCGGCAGTACAAGTCGGTGTAGGACAGGTAGCCGGTGAGCGCCGACACGGCCCCGATGGCGATGCCCACGCTCACGGGCTCGAACGCCGCCGCCATGCGGGCGGCCAGCAGCACCCACAGGGCCGTGGAGCCCCCGAACGCCCCGATTCGTCTCATCGCCGGCCAAGGAGCCCGGTGCTGCTACCGCGGCGCTCGGATTCGGTTCGAGCGGTGCTGCAGACCCTACTTCCGGTTCGGAGCGTCACTTCCGCCTGCCCAAAAAGCGACCATGTTTAAAGGGGCGGGGAGGCTTTTGGCGCCATCCTCGGGTCGCTGTGAGTTCGAGGCCAGCCTGGTCTACAAAGTGAGTCAGGGACAGTCAAGGCTACACAGAGAAACCCTGTCTCGAAAAACCAAAAAAAAAAAAAGAAGAAGAAGAAGAAGAAAGAGAGACAGAGAGAGAGAGAGAGAGAGAGAGAGAGAGAGAGAGGAGAGAAGGGGGCGGGGGAGAGAGGATCTATCCTTTTATATGGCCCTGGGCAGGGTCATTCTCCCCCTTCCCCATGGCAGGTAAATAAGGACATCACAAGTAGGCGGACTGAAGCAAAATGCTAACAACAATAATAACAATAACAATATTGTGTGTTTGTGGTGAAAGAGAGAGTCAGTCTCCGGTGTTGGGATAACCCACCCACACACACTTATTGTATCCCCTGGCTATAAAGATAGGCATGTCCCTGTATTCTCAATTGTTAATTACTGTACCAGCGGGATTTATAAGTATTTGTTGCTTTCTCACCTGCCCAAAAGGAAAAGGCAAGCTGCTGCCCTGTGGGAGGTCGCTCAGCCCTCCTCCCATATGCTAATAGCGTGGCATGTGAGCAATAAAGTACTGGTGGCTGAAGCTGCGACAGAGAAAAGAGAGGCAAAAAGATGGAAGGGACACTGGGTGGCAGGGAAGTCTAGTGAGTCTGGTGGGCTAGCCCATTGAGGGACTGCCCCAGCGAAAAGGGCCAGCAACCTTATTTGTACAGATGTCCCCATGTCTTTATTATTACACCACAAGTGGGACCCCCAAAAGCCCCACAATACTGAGAATATAGTACACCGTGCAGAATATTGAGAGGTGAGGGCTGAGGACAAGGCAAAGACTAGCAAGTGACTTGTGTTCTGGAGCAGAGCTGGGCACCACAGGCTTTTACTGGGAGCAACACAGCCAGCTCAGAGGCCCTTTCCCAAGGAAAGGGACTGTCACAGTGGTCCATGCATACTTGGCCCAGTCTTTGCCAAACTTGGTTGAGTTCCTTGGGCAGCCCAATCTGCACCGAATATCTCCTGAACTCTGGCTGTGTGTGAGACCCAGCACTGTATCGGGTCCCAGGCTCACAGCAGCGGACAGAACCAGTGTGGTTCCTGACCTTAGGACAGAGCCACTGACCACAACCGTTCTTACTTCTGGGGTTTTCGAGCAAAAGCTGGTGGCAGTCACCTGTCTCGGTGTGCTAATTAAAGAGACAATTAATGGTGAAAAGCAGAGCGAAGCGTTTCGATTAATGTGTCACATTGGGAAGAGGAGCAACTAAGGATGTCCAGTGACCCCAAGTCTGTCTTCTGGACACTGAGGAAGAGTTGGGACAAGAGGTATACATAGGTCAGCAGTCCTGGTCAAAGAGTGGCCTGGTTGATAATTATCTCAGTTTGAGAATTGGGTAATGCTCACAGGATTCTATACTATTTGAAGGGACATGTCAGTTCTCAGGAGATTGTTCGAGAACAGCCCTCACAGGATGATGTGTTGGCTCGCCCATGCTAGGGTTGATGTAGGTCTCTTGTCATAAGCATGTTGATTGATCAGTCCTGTCCCAGGAATCCAAGCTGAGTGAAGGGTTAGGATGGTGGCTGGAGCCCAGTTTGGCAGTCTGAAATACGACACTGAAAAGCTGACCAAGCGTGGTGGCCCACACCTTTAACCCCAGCATTCAGGAGACAAAGGCAGGTGGATCTACGAGTTTGAGGCCACCCTACTCTTCAAAGTGAATTCTAGGACAGCCAGAGAAACCCTGTCTAAAAACCAACCAACCGCTGGATGCAGTGGTGCACACCTTTAATCCCAGCACTCGGGAGGCAAAGGCAGGCGGATCTCTGTGAGTTCAAGGCCAGCCTGGTCTACAAAGTGAGTCCAGGGCAGCCAGTGTGACACAGAGAAACCTTGTCTCAGAAAAAAACAAAACACAAACCAAAACTGTTGGGGTGATCTTTCTGTGCACTGTGTAAAGACTGTCTTTGTAGCTGGGCATGATGGCGCATGCCTTTAATCCCAGCACCCAAGAGGCAGAGGCAAGCGGATCGCTGTGAGTTCGAGGTCAGCCTGGTCTACAAAGCGAGTCTAGGACAGCCAAGGCTACACAGAGAGACCCTGTCTCAAAAAACAAACAAAAACAAAAACAAAAAGACTGTCTTTGTATTATTCAACAGAGAGCTGAGTACAGGCTGGATTTTGGTACTGTTAAGCATCACCTATCTCAGTGTTTTGTAAACATACACTTCCCTCACCTTCTGATTGGTTTACTAAAGACTAAACAGCCAATAACAAAGGCAGACAAAGGAGGCAGGCTGTACCAGCAGAGCTAGGGACACTGGAAAAGAATCAGAGGCAGAAAGATTTCTCTAGCCAGACACAGGGGATGAAAGAGACTGAGAAGTAAAGAGGCACATGGTTGAGCGTAGATGAACATAAACAGGTTACTTTAAGAGCTAGTTAAGGCTGGGCGTGATGGCGCACGCCTTTAATCCCAGCACCCAAGAGGCAGAGGCAAGTGGATCGCTGTGAGTTCGAGGCCAGCCTGGTCTACAAAGCGAGTCTAGGACAGCCAAAGCTACACAGAGAGACCCTGTCTCGAGACCTGCCGCCCCCCCCAAAAAAAGAGCTAGTTAGGAACAAGCTAAAGCTAAGGCCAAACATTAAAAATTAATAACAAGTTTCTGTGTCATTATTCAGGAGCTGGCATGCCCCCCCACAAAAAAAAAGTTCTGTTTACCCAAAATAAACAAACAAAACAGGGTAGCTACCTGTAATCTTAACAAATGGGAAACAGAAGCCTGAAGAGGGGATGATTGTCCCGCAGGATATGGGGGAGGATGCTCTAGATGAAGCAGGTCCTTTGTGGCAGGATCTTCAAGGATGACAAGCAGTGGCCGTCTCTGGCTGGGAGACAGTTGCGGTGCTACAGACACTGGAGATTCCTGTAAGGCAATAATCTGGGGAACAGAGTTAGGCAAGAAGGGGTGGACCCGGGTTGGGGGGTCCATAATGAGCTCCTTCCAGACAGTGATGTAAGGGGCTTGGTCAAGATGTCCTGATGTGTTCAGTCGAAACACAATCTTTTTTACTGCCATAGTGGTAGGGAGATCCCTGTGGCTGGCCAGCCGACCCCAAATGTGAGCCATTCTGAAGAGCAAAAAGTAGTCACTCTGCTTTTTTGGACTAACAAAGATAGGTTGTGAGCCCTAGTCGGTACATCAGTCCAGCGGTCAATTACATCAGTCAAAGGAGAAATCTTAGTCTGCCCCATGTCCGGCCGTTCGTAATAGTCAGTGCAACAGAAACAATAAGAGACAGATAGACAAAATCACACACGAGCCAACGCCCCTGCCACGGACGTGGCAGAAAACAGGTAAAACGACACAAGCCGACGTGCCGGCCACTGACGTGGTAGAAAACAGACAGGCAGGGAAAACCACACACAAGCCACACCCCTTCTCCCGGCGAGGCCCGGCCTGTACCTGCGAGCAGAGTCTTGTACCCTCTTGGGCAAGAGCAAAGCACTCGCGCACAGATTGGAGAGAGGCTATTTCACCCTGCTCCTGGAACTGGGGCGTCCTCTGAGTTCACCCAGGCAGGGACACTGTTCCCTGTCAGGGACAGCTCATGTTGGGGACCCCGACTTTTGCGAGGACACCGAGGGCAACACAGTTGCTTCCTCGAACTGGGTGGAGACACAAGTGCTGTCTCCTTAACCCAGGCAACGCGATTCCCCGTAGGTTGCTTCCTCAACCCAGACCAATCGTTCGCAAACCAGATTCAGAGTAAAGGAGAAAGCGACAGAACAACACAGACACAGACAAGAGACCAGACAAGCCACGGCGGTACCTGTTATTTCTTACTCCTCGACCCGAGTTTGGTCCCCAAGGGGCTTCAAATCTCGATGGGACCTCCAAATGCTAAACTCAGATTGTCAGAGTCTATTCCTGGAAGCCCAATTGAGAGTCAGAGTCCAGAGTCGATGCAAAAGCAAAGGAATTTTGTTGAGCTGACATGCTGGGGTCCATGGAGCTCCGAGGAGATGGAAGACCCCGTTCTGCAAGAGTTGGGCATTAATATACCATATACAGAAGGAGAACTTCAGCGACAACGGTTAGTTAACAAGTGATAGCCGGGCGTGGTGGCGCACGCCTTTAATCCCAGCACTCGGGAGGCAGAGGCAGGCGGATCGCTGTGAGTTCGAGGCCAGCCTGGTCTACAAAGTGAGTCCAGGATGGCCAAGGCTACACAGAGAAACCCTGTCTCCAGAAACAAAAAAGAAAAAAGAAAAGAAAAAAAAAAAGAAAAAGAAAAAGAAAAGAAAGATACATTCCAAAAGATTCTAATCATTTTACTACTACTATTATTAAATTTAAAAGTTATAATGTGTTACTGATATTTTTGGGTACTTGTATGCTAAAAATAACTCCAAAAATAAATTTAGACACTGACAACTCTGTGTCACCAGAAAAAAAAAAGCATATACCCAATTTTAGAGTGTGGTGGCTTGAGCCTGTAGTTAGTGCTTTCATTCATTTAAGAGGCTGAGGTAAGAGGATGGTCATAAGTTCGAGGCAAGCCTGAACTACATGTAAGTGCCAGGACATCTTGGATTACAGATATTCATTTGTCTCTTTTGTGACAGGGTCTGCCTAAGCAGCCCTGGCTGGCCTGGAACTCACACTATAGACCAAGCTGGTATGGAGCTCACAGAGATCTGCCTGCCTCTCCCTCCCAAATGCTGGAATTAAAGCTGTGCACCAGCATGCAGAGATCTGAGCACAAGTAGGACTTTAGTATTGTTACTTCTATTTATCTTTTTTTAAAGGATTTGTTTATTTTGTGTTATGTGGGTGCTTACTGTATCTGCATGTGCTCCTGCACGCCAGAAAAAGGAATTAGATCACATTCTATATGGTTGTGAGCTACCATGTGGTTGATGGGAATTGAACTCAGGACCTCTGGAAGAACAAACAGTGCTCCTAACCTCTCAGCCATCTCTCTCCAGCCCCTCATGGTGTTATTATTTTTATGAAGCATCACCTGCCTCAGGGTATTGCAAATATCTTCTCCTTCACCTTCTGATTGGTTTAATAAAGAGATGAGCAGCCAATAGCAAAGCAGGAGAGGAAGGTGGGGCTTCTGGGCAGGAATAGAAAGTCTAGGAATAAGTCAGCCAACCAGAATTCTCTAACCAGACTTGGAGGAAGGGACAGGTGTGGGTGCTGAGAAGCCGTGATGAACCACTCGGCAGAGTGTCAATTAGTGTAATCGGGTTAGTTTAAGTTATATGAGCTAGTTGAGAACAAGCCTAAGATAAGACCAAGCTTCCATAATAATAAAGAATCTCTGTGTCAGCCAGGCGTGGTGGCGCATGCCTTTAAGCCCAGCACTTGGGAGGCAGAGGCAGGCGGACCACTGTGAGTTCAAGGCCAGCCTGGTCTACAAAGTGAGTTCCAGGATGGCCAAGGCTATACAGAGAAACCCTGTCTCAAAAAACCAAAAAAAAAAAAAGAATCTCCCTGTCATTACTTGTGGCTGGTGGGTGGAGACAGTCAGGAGATACAGCTTGGTCTATGTATCCAGTTCCAGGGCTACATAGTGAGACCCTGTCTCAACAAACAAACAAGCTCATGAGGCAAGAGGCAAGATGGTTTAGTGGACACTCAGCACCAAGCCACAAGACTTGATTCCCCCCCCCCCCATAGACAGGGCTTTTCTGTGTAGCCTTGGCTGTCTGTCCTGGACTCACTTTGTAGACCAGGCTGGCCTCGAACTCACAGCGATCCACCTGCCTCTACCTCCTGAGTGCTGGGATTAAAGGCGTGCGCCACCACCACACAGCTTGCAAACACCTGAATTTAACCACTGGGCTCCACATGGTGGAAGGAAAAGGCCAATGTCCTTGTGCCCACCATGCAGACTCCCTTCGACGCACACGAAGAAGAGTAAATCTAATAAAAACAAAATACTCCGCAGCCTATAAAGGTGTGGGGTCTAAGAATGTACTTCAGTTGGCAGAGTGCTTTCCTAGCACCCAGTTGGCTCTGGATTCCATCCCTCCAGTACCACATAAAACTGGACACGGTGACACATGTCCACAATCCCAGTACTTTGGAGGTGGAGACCAGAGAATCATTCTTGATTACACAGGGAGCTGGAGGCCAGTGGATCAGAAATCTGGGCTTGGGGTGGAACTCAGTAATAGCGTGTTTGCCTGGAAAAACCAATCCATGTCTGTCTGGCTCTGTAGCCCAGGCTGGCCCTGACTATAATTCTCCAGCTTTTTCTTCCCAAGTAGCTGGGATGATAAGCCTGCACTTTGTGTGTTCATGTGTACCAACATGTGTGTGCAAGCATGTAGAGGCCAGAAGTCAGCCCTGTGTGGCATTCTTCAGGAGCCACCCACCTTCTTTTGTTTCCATGTGTGTATGGCATACATGTGTGTTCACTCGTGTGAGCATGTGCATACAGAAGCCAGAGATGAGCACCACATGACTTCCTTAATCTCTCTCCGCCATCTCTGTGGGATTCACCTGTCTCCATCTTCTCAAGACTAGGGTTACATGGGCTGCCGTGCTATAGTTTTAGACAGGGTCTCCCTGTGTGGCCATGGATCACTCCAGAGACACAGAGATCCCCCTGTCTCAGCCTCCCAGTGCTGGGATTAAAGGTCTATGCCATCGCTGCCCAGCAGTGCTCTGCTTTTTATGTGGATGCTAAAGATTGGACTCATGCTGTCCTGCTTGCCCACTACACCCTGTAACTACTTCTTCCTCTCCCCAGCCTCCCCACCCCCAACCCCAGGCACCGTTTTAAGACAGTGTGTTTGGTTCCCGTGAGTTTTCGGAGCCATTGGTGAATGGCCAGATTCTCCTTCTTCTTCTTCTTCTTCTTCTTCTTCTTCTTCTTCTTCTTCTTCTTCTTTGTCTTCTTCTTCTTCTTCTTTTCTTCTTCTTCAGATTTATTTATTTATTATTATGTATACAGTGCTCTGTCTGCATGTACACCTGCAGGCCGGAAGAGGGCACCAGATCACAGTATAGATGGTTGTGAACCACCATGTGGATGCTGGGAATTGAACTCAGGACCTCTGGAAGAGCAATCAGTGCCCTTAACCTCTGAGCCATCTCTCCAGCCCCAGGACAGCTTCTTTCTCATCTTCCTTGACCCACTCGACTTCCTGTTCACTTTTGCACTTTGGACCGTGGCTCATCTTGAAGCACCGCCCGACAGTGTTTCCGCTGTTACTCCAACAACACTCTGAGGGGCCTCTGGGGTCCCTCATAAATTAAAAGGGAACAACCAACAACAACAACAGCAACGGCCTTGAGGGAGACTCTGTTGGAGACAGGACTTTACATTTGCTTTGGACACTCGGTAAGATTTTTCAGGACCAGAGACAGCGCTCCTGGTCCTCACCTGTTTGCTCGGGGAGATGGGGATGTGAGAAAACCGGGAAGACCCGTGTTCTTCTACAGAACGACCACTAGAGGGGGACAGATAGCTGCAGGTCCGCACTCAAATCGCCCTCTCTCGCCTTGTTATTTCCAAACCCCCGGGGATGGACTGGGTGTGGGTGTGGACATATAAACAACAATTTAGCAGGGGGGAAAAAAGTCAAGGCCCAGATTACTGTTGTTTCTGCATGCGACCGACGTGTGCGTGGACATCCAAGCCACGGTGTCCTTGATGGAGTTGGCTCTCTCCTTCCGTCTTTAGATGTGTGATGGTTTGAATGAGATGCCCATCCGCCCCCGCCCTCCCCCCTCGCCTACCCCCACCCCACCCCCAGCCCACCCCAGCCCACCCCACCCCACCCCTGCACGCACACATAGCCACATAGTCTCAGATGTTAGAACGCATGATCCCCATTTGGTAGCCCCGTTTGGGTGGGTTTCGGATATGTAGCTTGCCTGGAGGAAGTATTGTCACTGGGAGCAGGCTTTGAGATTCCAAGAGCTACTAGACCCTTCCAGTATGTTTTCAGCTTTCAGCTCTAGATACCTGGTTCAGTGCTGTCCTGGCCATTGTAGACCTTGACCCTCTGTAATTAAAAGGCCAAATAAAACCTTCTTCCTGTAGGTTGCATTGTTTTATCTCAGCAATAGAGAAATGATTAAGATGCAGGGACTCTGGGAAGTCAGACAAATCATTAGGCTTACATGGCAAACGTTTTTACCCATTGAGCCATCTTTCTGGCCTCCAGATTCAATGTTTAAAATTTCATTATTCACTTTATATGTTTTTGCTTGCATACATGTCTCTGTGCTGTGTCTCTGGTGCTTTCAGAGGCCAGAAGAGGGCACAGGAACCCCTGGAACTGGAGTTGCAGATGGTTGTGAACTGCCCTGTGGGAGAAGGGAATGGAACTCGTGTCCTCTGGAAAAGCGCCCAGTGCTCTTAGCCACTGAACCATCTCTGTAGCCCACTTTAAAAATTTGTTAAAATGCATTTATTTTTCAGATTTAAAAAAATGCCAGCTGCTGGGCAGTGGGGTGCACACCTTTAATCCCAGCACTTGGGAGGCAGAGGCAGGCAGATCTCTGTGAGTTCGAGGCCAGCCTAGTCTACAGAGCGATTTCCAGGACAGTCAGGGCTACACAGAGATACCCTGTCCTGGACTCGCTTTGGAGACCAGATTGGCCTTGAAATCACAGCGATGCACCTGCCTCTGCCTCCCGAGTGCTGGGATTAAAGGCGTGCGCCACCACACTCGGCCTTTGAGTTTCTCTCTTAACCCAGTTATCACATAAATGTAGAGGAATTTTAAACCAGAACATGGCTTCTCTGGCAAGAGATCACATCCAAAGACATTCTGGGTCTGTGTGATCTGGCTGGAATACCAATACAACTTTATTGGGAGGTAGAGGGAGGTGGATCTCTGTGAGTTCGAGGCCAGCCTGGTCTACAAAGTGAGTCCAGGACAGCCAGAACTACACAGAGAAACCCTGTCTCAAAAAAACAAAAACAAGCAAGCAAGCAAACAAACAAAAAACCCCAAAACCAAAGCAAGCAGATCTGAGTTCAAGCCAGGTCTGGTATAGAGCAAGTTTCAGGTAAAGGAAAGCTTAGGTCCCAGCATGGTGATACATGCCTTTATCCCCAAAAATGAAGACAAAGATAGTTTGTAGATGGAAGCACTCATGTTTGAAAGTGATATATATGTGTGTGTGTGCATGCGTGTGTGTATGTGTGTGCACAGGTGTGTGTGTGTGTGTGTGTGTGTGTGTGTGTGTGTGTGTGTGTGTAATTGAGGGGCAGAAAAAGTGACAATCAGAGAAGATTTGACAAAATAGGATACGCCCAACTCTCAGGGGAAGAAAGAGGAGAGGGAAGCTACTTAAGGGGCAATGCAAAGAGAGAAAGGAGAGCCGGGCGTGGTGGCACACGCCTTTAATCCCAGCACTCGGGAGGCAGAGGCAGGTGGATCGCTGTGAGTTCGAGGCCAGCCTGGTCTACAAAGTGAGTCCAGGATGGCCAAGGCTACACAGAGAAACCCTGTCTCGAAAAACCAAAAGAAAAAAAAAAAAAGAGAGCGAGAGAAAGGAGACAGTATTACTGGAAACGTTTTACAGAGAGAGGTTGAAGGAAGACATAGGTGAGGGCAGAAGGAGCCAGAAGATTAGAAAAGATTCCTGGAGTTAGTTTGAGGCCAAGCAGAGCAATTCAGAAGCTGAGAGAAAAGCCAGATTGAAAATTTCAGCTGCGAGTTTGAGCTGAACCAAGCAGCCCAGAGCCCAGAAAGAACAAGAAAGGGTAAGTTTATTAAGCAGTAAATGTCAGAGGCTTAAAACATTCCCGAGAGGGGCTGGAGAGATGGCTCAGCGGCTAAGAACACTGTCTGTTCTTCCAGAGGTCCTGAGTTCAATTCCCAGCAGCCACATGGTGGCTCACAACCATCTATAATGGTTGATGCCCTCTTCTTCTGTCATACATGCAAATTGAACACTCAAATAAGTAAATAAATACATATTTAAAAAAAAATTCCCAAGGCCTGGTTTAGATTGTGCAGAGGCTAGAAGCTTCCAGGACTAGGCGTAAGTTAGCAGACGGAGGCAGTAAGCCTCTAGACAACAATGGAAACAGGCAAATAAAAGTTCCTTATACACATATATTATTGAGATTTTATTGTCATTTTAACAAGCTTCACAGCACAAGAACTGAGCAGTTCTTAACCCTCTAAGCTAATTTGGCTTCCTCCTAGCATGCATCTCAGAGATACTTGCACTTTGTACTGTAATTCCAAGATTACTCATTGTATACCATGATCACCCAGATCGTGAGACTCCCAAAAAAGACCACCAGGACTCGATATTGTTGTAACATACACAGGGTGCTGTATTACTGGCTCAAGCTCAGGTCACACTCCTTCCTGACAGAACAGGATAGGAGAGTGACCCCGAGCTTCATGGGCAGTGGGCTTACAAGGGAAGTGGGGATTGTGGGGCACAGGAATGTTGATCTTCAGGCAGGTTGGGTGGAGGCTGAGTCTGGAGGGGAAGTCTCTTTATCTCAGAGGAACATTGGGAGGTAACTGTATGTAATCACTCTGGTGGAGTTTCTGGGGACTGCTGGCAGGTGTCATTCCCAGAACGCAGGGAGAAAGGTCACCTAGGGGACAAGCTCTCATACAGACCATCATTAATTGCAGAATATACATTACATATATAATATGGCATTAATTTTGCCCTTACATTAACTTTCTTGCTCCAGCTCCTCTCCTGATCCCACGTTGACTTCTCCTGTGGCTGAATCCCCTCACTCCTCCTTTAACTCTTCCTCCTCTGGCTGACAGGAAATCTACCCTTTGTCTCTCCCCTGCTCAGTGACTGGCTGAAGTTTCTTTATTGGCATATCAGGGGGCAACTGGGGAGCAGAGTTCATACAACATTGACACAGGAGGTTCTCAGAACAAGGACTGCAACCAGAAAGAGGGAATACAGAAATCATCATTTGAATCACACAATATCCTTAAGCCTATGTCTCCCTGTTTTAGTCTAAAAAGGGTTCTTTCAGCTGATGTGGTGGCGTACGCCTTTAATCCCAGTACTTGGGAGGCAGAGGCAGGCAGATTGCTGTGATTTCGAGGCCAGCCTGGTCTACAAAGTGAGTCCAGGACAGCCAAAAGCCTCACAGAGAGACCCTGTCTTGAAAAACCAGTAAATAAATAAATAAATAAAGATTCTTTCTCTTACAATAACAAACTACTTATAATAATAACAATTATGAAAATTATTATGTAAGAGTTACATTTGTAGCTGGGCATAGTGGCGCACGCCTTTAATCCCAGCACTCGGGAGGCAGAGGCAGGCGGATCGCTGTGAGTTCAAGGCCAGCCTGGTCTACAAAGCAAGTCCAGGACAGCCACGGCTACCCAGAGAGACCCTGTCTCGAAAAAAAAAAAAAAGTTACATTTGTATATTTGGCACCCTTGGATAAGGTATTCTACTAACAATTTCTATCATTTTAAACAATTTAACTGTGAGACTATAACCATCTAGTCTTCCGCCCCATCAGAGACTTAAGAAATACATATTACCTAAATATGTAGGAAGTATAGGTAAACAGCTTCCAAGAGTATAGAATAACAGATATTTTGCTGCATGGAGAGTACTCGAAAATTTCTCTCTAATGTTTGAGCATGATCTTCAGCCTTCTGGTTCAGAATGTCTGAGAGACTTTTCTGTGAAGCAGGAACTATAAAGGACTTGCCTATCATGTTCTTGCAAAGCTCAGCAGTCAATTCTCCTGCATCCATCCAGTTTGTCCTGTTTGGTCAGCAGTTGACATAAGGACATATTCTCATCCAGTGGCTAGCTTGTCACATATGAAGCCTTTGATTCTCTTTGGAGTAAAATGGGTGAGCTGCCAGGAGCAGACTTGACTCATTGTCAAAAGAGTCTTAATATAATAAAATATTTTGCTAGATGCGGTGTTTTTTTCCAGACAGGATTTCTCTGTGTAGTCTTGGCATGATAAGTTCTGAGGATTTTGTGGCCAAAGATTTATAGGCCATGAACAGTTGAAGTCCTAGCTGGAGAGATTTTCATGTCTCAGTCAGTTTCAGAGTTGTTCCCATGTGGAGGGATCAGCAAATTATGTTACCTCTCCTGTTTGGTCTTCTTGATTTCTTTCCTTCTGTCCACAGGCAAGATCTTCAGGGGGTCTCCCCCTGTCAAATCTGATTTCCATCAGTTTGGATGGGAGCCATAGCTCTTTGTTTCCTGTTGGGACAAGAGCATATTCTCCTCCCCAGTGCAAAGTATTTCCTGTTTCCGTTTTGGAATTAGCGTCTTTACATGCTGATCTAATCCGGCAGGCCTTTCTAAAGTCCAGTGTATCTTAGCAGGTGGGCGACTTGTCTCATTTAATAATTTTGAAATCAATAACTCATTATTTAATCTATTTTGTGGAGATACTATATTCCCCTTCTGTTTTATGACCATCTTTTGAAAATTACTGTTTTATCTTTTCATAATTGTATGACCTATAGAATTGTAAGTTATATCTGTAAAAGGTTTCACATCATAAAGTCTAAACATTTGTTGTATTCCAATGGATACACATGATGAAGCACCATCAGCCCCAATTTGCAAAGACGTCTCTAAGACAATCACCATCTCTAACAAATGTGTAACCTTAGAATCATGCTCTCTAGACTTTAAGGCAAAAGCCGGTTGGAATTCTGAATATAAACCTATGGCGTGGTGCGTATATCTCAGCTCTATAAATTCTGTAAAACAGAGCACACATGCCACTGTGTGACCTTGTTCCAAGACAACACCAAACAGGATCTGCGTTTCCATTTTAACATATAGACCTTCATCCAGTGATTGAACCCTGACAACACACACACACAATATCCAGTCTGACCATGTTGGCTTATAACCAAAGCCTTTTTAATCCACATCTCAGTTGGCGGCCATTCTGCAATCTCCTCAAGCCTTTGTGGACTTTCCACATCCGGAACTACCTCTGTTAGTGTTGTGAGTTCTAGATTGGATTTCTCTAAAGGTTTCTTATTTGCATCCAACCTCTGTGATATGGCCTGTGGGGGCCTGCGGAAAGGTGGAGAACTCTGTCATTTCCAGATAGCCTCTGAGCTCAGTACAAGAACGATGGACTTCCTTCGTTAGTGGGGTCCCCTCTTTGACTAATTGGAGGGGGTGTTCTAAGTCCCCTAAGGAGCATTACATAGCCCTCAGGGAAGGTTACAGGCCCCACATTTTTCTTTTTTCTTTCTTTCTTTTTTTTGTTTTGTTTTGTTTTGTTTTTTGAGACAGGGTTTTCAGGGTTTCTCGGTGTGTAACCCTGACTATCCTGAACTCACTTTGTAGACCAGGCTGGCCTCGAACTCACAGTGATCTGCCTGCCTCTGCTTCCCAAGTGCTGGAATTAAAGACATGCGCCACCACGCTGGGCTAGGCTCCACCCTTTTATGATAAGAAAAGTCCCTGGGGATTCCTGGAGATACCCCCCTATGCTGAGCTCTTTGTCACTGACCAGAACTGATGAGTCACCGTGACCGTCTGTACCTGTCTTTTGAGTCACAATCCATTTCTGAGGACTCCCTAATGGATTACTGACTTCACCTCCCCATGAGACACAATCCATTCGCAGCCTTTCCAGGCTCCGCTGGGATGCCTTCTGGAGAATTTCAAATACCTCTGCCTCCATTAAGGGCTGCTAGGCTTACACACCTCTTCAACGAAACTTGGACAGATGCAAAGCAAGATTTTTTAAATTACCACCAGCAACAGGGTAAAATGGAAGGAAGTTCCCGATATTTAAACGTTTACTTTGCTCTCCCAAAATTTTCAGACATTGTCTCTTCCCTTATGTTCAAGCTTTTTCTCTTTGCTCTCTCAAGAGTTTCAAATGTACACCTAAAGAGAATTTTCTCCCTAACCTACTAACTTTGTCTTCCGCTCACATACATGTTTCAGTATCCTGCCAGACTGCCTACATCCAGGGCATTGTCAAAGCAGCTACCCACAGATGCGTCAGTCTGATCTCACAGGTTGTGCCAGCGGGACCTGCAGTGCCCCTCCCAGCTGCAGATGTTCTCAGACCCTGGACAGCAGATGCAATAGCCTACTCTTCCGGGACCTGGCCAGCATTTCAGCCTTTTAACCTCCTGTTGACATCCCACTGTCAGGAGGAAACAGTCAAAGACTGATTACTTCATCCCTAACCCATTTACAAAAGGCTGAAATGCTGTGCTCCAGACCCGGGACAAACAGCTCCAGGTTCTCCCAGCACTCCTCGGTCCCTAGCTGCTGCAGGGCATGGCTGACACAGCCTGAACTTTCAGGACAGAGCTTTTCTTTTCTCTTCGCCATATTGTCGGGACATTTTGTTGCTATTGCTTTTTCCTCTCTCTTTTCCCCCCTACCTACATTCATATATTTTAACTTACCTTATATGAAAAATAATCCAACGTCCTCATTTATTTTATTTTATTTTTTTATTTTTCTTTCTTTCTTTCTTTCTTTCTTTCTTTTTTTTTTTTTTTTTTTTTTTTTTTTGGTTTTTCAAGACAGGGTTTCTCTATGTAGCCTTGGCTGTCCTGGACTCACTTTCTAGACCAGGCTGGCCTCGAACTCACAGCGATCTGCCTGCCTCTGCCTCCCGAGTACTGGGATTAAAAGCATGCGCCACCACACCTGGCTCATTTTTTTTGTAATTATAGGAAAAGGGAGGAATGTTAGGATTCTGCTTCAGTCTGCCTACCTGTGACATTACTGCCTCCCTGCCACAGGGCATAGCCCTGCCCAGGACTATATAACAGGACAGACCCACCTCTCCTCTCTCTTTCATCTCTGTCCCTCCTCTTCTCTCTTCCTCTGTCTCTGCCTCTTTCTGGGGTACCCCTTCCCCCTTTCCTTCTCTCCCCATGCTCATTTAATAAACTTCTCCATATAATATCTATTGCCTGGCATCTTATTTTCTTATTTTTAAAGTAAAGTGTTTTCCTCCATTTTCAACATAAAAAAAATAATCTTTAGTCTCAAAACCTCTCCCTAAGGACTTTACTTTCTTAGGCCCAGCTTCCCTTCTAGACCTCACCAGTTCAGATGCTTGAGGCTTCTCAGTCTGTCTCTGGCTTCTGCTTCCAGGGATGGGCTTTTCTTCTGCCTCCCTCATGGGATGGTGACCCCTCCACAGAAGTGTCGGCTCCTCTGGCCTGCAGGAGTCAGGTCAGCAAGAGCCCCTTCTCAAAGGGATTAAGCTTCTTGCCTAGGCTAGGAAAATTTGGCTTTGAGAAGCTTGCATGTGTTAAAGAGTCACTTTTTCTTTCTTTTCTTTCATTTTTATCAAGGGCTTCCTAAAAGAAGTGCCTATCTGGGGTTTGTAGGGTTTGTATCAGTTCTTGTTTTTCTACAGCTAGCTGGAGACCTTGCTGCTCTGTGTGTGGGGGTGGGGTGGGGGTGGGAGTTTGTCTAATCAAGAAGCTATGAGCTCCTGCATTAGAAACTGTGGTTGCTCTCTTAACGGACAGAACTAAGAAACTGCTTTCCATTTAAGTTTAGATTCTACGTAAGTTCTGGTCCTGCTTGGTACACTACAGTGTTAAAGTTATTTTATAAAACTGTGTTTCTTAGTCTCTCTTTTTAACTTGTCTATCACATAAATAATTGGGAGTTTATTGTATTATTTTAACAAGCTTCACAGCACAAGAACTGAGCAGTTGTTAATCTATTCGTAACCTTCTAAGCTAATTTGGCTTCCTCCCAGCATACATCCCAGAGACATTTGCACTTTGTAGCTTTCTTGCTCCAGTTTCTCTCCCAATCTTACTTTTACCTCTCCCATGGCTGAATCCCCTCTTTCCTCTTCTAGCTCCCCCCCCCTCCCTTCTCTAGTTCCTCCTCCCCCGGCTGGCAGAAAATCTATGCTTATTCTCTCCCCTAGTCAGTGATAGGCTATAAATTGCTTTATTGGGGACAAATGGGGAGCAGTTTTGTACAACACTGAGGCAGGAGATTCTCAGAACAAGGATTGCAACCAGAAATGTGGGGATCACAAAAATTAGCATTTGAATTACACAATAACTTTACATTTGTGTGTGTGCCTGAGTGTGTGCGTGTGTACATCACATATGTGCAGGAGCCCACAGAGGTCAGAAGTGAGGGTCAGATCTCCTAGAACTGCAGTTGCAGGTGGTTGTGAGCAGCCATGTGAGTGCTGGAAACAGAACTTAAAGCAACAAGTGTTTTAAACAGTGGTGCCATCTCTCCAGCTCCTATTTATTCTTCCTTCAATTACATTTGGCCAAATGTGTGGCACATGCCCTAAATCCTAACATTTGAAATGTGGAGGTAGTAGAATCTCTATGAGTTCCATACCAGGCTGGTCTACATAATGAGTTCAAGCCCAGCCAGAACTACATAGAGAAACTCTAAAAACAAACAAAGAAATTACATTTATTTACTGTGTGTATGTGTGTGTGTGTCATAATGCAAGTGTGGAGGTTAAGAACAAGTTTTGTGGGTCTGTTTTCCTTTTTTTGATGGCTGTTCTTGGTTGTCAACATGACTACATATGGAGTTAACTACAACCCAGGCTGCCAAGTACACCTGCCAGGGATTTTACTTTTCTCTTTCTTTTTTTGTTTTTCAAGATAGGGTGTCTCTGTGTAACCTCAGGTGTCCTGGACTCGATTAGTAGACCAAGCTGGCCTTGAACTTACATTGATCCATCTGCCTCCGCCTCCCTGAGTGCTAGAATCAAAGGTGTGTGCTACTATGCCCAGCCAAGGATTTTTCCTGATTGGATAATTTGCAGTTGGTAGAACCACTTTAAATTTGTAGCCACACCTTCTGCTGGCAGCCTATTCAAAGGACATGAAATAAATAAGTGTTTGCTCTCTGTCTGCTTGCCTTCACTCTCCCTGGCAAGTCCATCCCCTCATGGGTATGAGAGACGACTTCAGGATCCAAGCATGTACTGAAGACCTGCTGAGACATTCAGCCTCGTGGGCCGAACAACTATTGGGTTCTCGGACTTTCCAGTGGAAGGTAGTCATTGTTGTAAAAGCCAGACACAACCTGTCATCCACTCTAATAAACCCCCTTTATACTACTGAAACACTCTTCCATCACGTGGGTTCTGGGCATCAAACTGTCAGTGTAGTGGCAGCTACCTTTACATCCTGAACCACTGACCCAGTTTGTTTCTATAGCATCTTTTCTGTCTGTCTGTCTGTCTGTCTGTTTGTTTGAAACACATCTCAGGTAACCTAGCCTTGATCTCACTGTGTAACCAAGGATGACCTTGAAATTCAGATCCGTCTTCATCCACCTCCCAAATACTGGGATTGCTGCTGGTGGTGCCGTGTCTCTTCGTGGCCGTAGATGACCCTTCTGACTGCTTTGCTGGTCTGTACCTGAGACAGTGGGCTACACCCACCCATACCCACAACATCATTTCTATACAAGACAATGACCATGACCACCCTCCCTAGTGCCTTCCTTCTGCTCCATTGTCCCCTCCTTACCTGTCCCCTCACATTCCTCCCTGCCAACAGATGTTCTGTTCTCTGACTATTGCTCTATGTGTTTTGGATGTGCCACTGAATCCTCAAGGTTCTTCTGAGGAACAGAGTCCAATAGGAACATCAGTGACCACACTGGTTAGTGAGTGAGATGCTCCCATGGCTGGAGTCAGCTGGGGCAGTGAACCTCAGTGGAGGAAAGGGCTCTATCAGCTTGGCCTGTGGGCTTATCTGTGTGGCATTTCCTCCATTGCCAGATGGTAGCTCTTGCCACATCCACTAGATGGTGAAGCGCTTTCAATTTTCCTTTTGTTATGGGCTACTGCTCTTGCCACAAAGGGCCATTTGAAATCCATTTTAGGGGCAAGGCTGTTGGTACATCAGCAGTGGCCCCTCTTATAAATTTGGAAACTCCATACTTGAGAAATTTCGAGTTTGGACAATGGGCATAGCTTGCAGTTGCTCCTGATTACTCATTTTATTATCTTTCCCAGAAGCATGTACCATTTCACCCCTAGTTTCATCGTTGTTTAGCTCTGTAATTGCAGGAATATTAGTCAGAGTGCCCCATTGTTGTAAGAGTTCCCTTTCCCATAGATTTATGGGTATGTCAGCCACATAGGGTCTCAGCTTCCCTGTCTGCCCTTCTAGTCCCACACACTTAAACCACCATGTGCTTTGTTTTATTTGAGATAATTTACCAATTCCTATAATTTCTGTATAAACCTTCTGAAGTGGCCAATTTGGAATTCAATACGTGTTGGAAATAATCGTGATGTCTGCATCGGTATCAACCGAACCTTGTAATTCAACACCATTCATTTTTATTATTAATTTAGGTCTCTGATCATTAAGCATCGTTTGCCAGAACATGTTTCCCTGTACTTCCGAATATACCTGTTCTTTCTACTGGAGCGGCTTTGCCCTTAATGTAAGCAAACAGTAACAGCTGAGCAATTCTATCCCCTGCATTAATTTGCATCTCCTTTACACCTGTCATGATTTTGATTACCCCCTTACAATCCCCATCTGTACTACCAAGATGCACAATAAGACCCTAAGATATCAATCCACTTCTTCCCAGAATTATTCCCTCTGTCCCTGAAGGCAAAGGGTCACAAACACCAGTACTTAATTTGTAACATTCAACCTGTGGAGATAGGCCCGGTGTGGTGGCACAGGCCTTTAATCCCAGCACTCGGGAGACAGGGGCAGAAGGATCGCTGTGAGTTTGAGGCCAGCCTGGTCTACAAAGAGAGTCCAGGATGGCCAAGGCTACACAGAGAAACCCTGTCAGCGAGGAGGGTGCGGGGTGGGGTGGGGTGGGGGGTTGGGGGGTAGAGGAAGCAAGCAAACAAACAAAAACACCACAGGTATTGATTATGTGGCTGAGTGAGGGGGCCCTTGAACTCTTGAACTCTTGATTCTCCTCCTACCTCTTGGGGCCCGGTTTGTGCAGTACTGTTCAATCACTTTATCATCAGATTGGGCTTGTTCTCTGAAGTCAGTATATCACCCTTCACCAAGGAATTGATCTTCATCAGTGTTTATGTCTCTTCCCCTCTTCTCTTGTTCTAGTCTAATGACCTCACCTCACCACCATGGTAACCACTGTAATAATTGTGCCGCTTCTAATACCACTGAAACCAAACTTTTCCAATCTCAGAAAAGAAGTCTGTGCTGCGTAACCCAGTTATTTAACATTTGTTTAATGAAAACTGAGTGCATTCTATACCTGATAATAGATTCCTTAAAATGTTTTAAATCCAACATATCTATTGGACACCATGCCGTTTCATCATAACCCTCAGCACCATTTTGAGCAGGCACATGTCTTACAGTGAGTGAGAAAGGTGATGGTGCCTGTGTGACTCCGGAGGGTTCCTCTATCAGAACGTTTTTCTCCAAAGACCCCTTTCTTTGTCTGCTCTCTTGTTCCTCTAGTTTCTTTTAGTTGTTGTTGTTTTTCAAGACAGGGTTTCTCTGTGTAGCTCTGGCTGTCCTGGATTCACTTTGTACACCAGGCTGGTCTCAAACTCACAGTGATCCACCTGCCTCTGACTCCCAAGTGCTGGAATTAAAGGCATGCGCCACCATCACCCAGCTTCCTCTAGTTTCTTTACAGCCTCTCCAGCTTCCAGTTTTTCTCTGTCCCCTTCCGCACACCAGTGCTCTGACCACCTGGCCCGTGGAGCAGGGCAGGATGCCAACTGTGGGAAACACTGGCTCTCAGTGACCAGGCTTTTTTCCTTTACCAATGGCACTTTTTGTTTTCCAATCGCTTGAACCTTTTTTCTAGTTGTACTGACAACTCTGCAATCCTTTCCAGAATGATAGAATTTACTGACTCTTCCGGTTTTCACATCTTATTGGTCTCTCTTCCAACCTTTTAAAAAATGTTATACAGTAAAAAGACCAAGAAAACAAAACAAAACAAAACAAAACACAATGCCCTCTGGGTATAAAGCAGGAAAGAACTTTGCAACAGCAACTGTGATTTTGCTGACACCCTGAAAGAGCATTGCTATATCTTCAAAACTTGTATCTTACTCTGCAAAGTTAGAAGTTGCCCATTATGCTCAAAGCACATTGGGCACCCCCCGCAGGCTCAATTTCCTTAACAATTATATTTTATTATGAACTTATTAATGAGTGTACCTCCCTTACAACCCAACTATCCTAAACAAGAGGGAAAGGATATTAAGGGAAACAAGAATGAAATCTTCTTGGTATCAGTTCCTAGGAACCATTCTTCCTGCGTAGTCAGCAGGATTTCATCAGACCAGCAATTCCACCAAAGTTGCTGCTGGAACCTGGAGCCACCGGAACCCGAAGCATCAGCCAGAGCCCAAAGCCTTGAAACCTTCCCTGCAGGCAAAATCTAGTATAGCTAAGACAAGCTCTGAACTCCTTGTGTAGCCAAGTAGACACTTGAGCCACTGAGCCGTCTCTCCAGGCAAATTTGCTAGTCATCTTGAGTAGTAACTGCTGTGGTCCATAATGACCCTGAATAGCACTACACCTCCCAGAATATTTTTTTATTATTTTATTGTTTCTTTTTTAACATATACGTTTATATTACTACACACGAATAAGGCAAACTACATACAGCAAGAAGATCCACGAGACAATCACGAGTTATATGAATGTTACATTCCTAGTGATTTGGCCATTTGTATTTGTCAAGCCTGAAGCAACTATCCTTCCTACTTTGTTGGGTCCAAATTTCTGAATGAAAGTCATTATCTATCATATCTCATCTCTGTTAACTTAAATCATCTATCTTGATATAAAAAGATCTTATCCCCTAACCAACTAAACTTGATTGTAAGACTAAACTATGTGGTCTTGAACCCCATGAGAGACTCGAGAAGGAATAAAAGTTAAATGCCTGAGTGAGCCAGAAGTGCAAGTTAGCAGCTTGCAAGATGAAAAAACTGACTGAAACAGTTTATTGCCTGAACAGTCAGTCACCCAACGGTCTCTATAACATTGGAGCATCATCTTCTGCCTTTTAGCCTATTATCTCTGCCAGATATATTTGATAGGCAGGAACTATTGAGGACTTTCTTACCCTGCCTTGGTAGAGTTCCACCGTTAACTCTGCCTGCATCTAAGCTTGTCCATTTTTAGGCAGAATTTTGTCTGTGGCAGGAAGGAGGACATTTTGCCCAGTAGCTGGTTTGCCACATTTTAAGCCATCTCTGTAAGGAGGTTATTTGATGTTGGCCATCTTCTTTGAGGTAGGCTGGGTGTTGCCAGGAGTTAACTTGTCTTGTCAAAGAATCTTTAGGATAATGTAAACATCTTTAAATGTCATATTCTGTAGGTCTCTGAGGCTTTTTTTTTTTTGAGAGGTATAGGTAAAATTTATTACTGATACACCAGAAGTCCCAATTGTTGATGTGTCAGCAGGGTCTCTCAGCACTCAGGAGGCAAAGGACCTCAGCACTCGGGAGGCAAAGGACCCTCTGAGGCTTTAGAAGACCTTATTTAACTATTTTACCATATATAATATTAAATATATAATATATATAATATTATATATAATCTGTTAGACCTAGAATATATATTCTTGTGGTAAGCAGTGCAGACTAAAAGGCAAAAGCATATAAACTTTTGATTGGCTGCTGTGACCCAGGGTGTACACGAGCAGAAAGTCATACATATCAATTCCGTTGTCTTCTTCCTACAGTCTCCTTTTTCTTCAGTTTCACAGTGCCTGCCTTGGAGCTGGCTCTCATACCCTGAGGCAGCGTTGTACTGAGAGGGTTGGGGAGAGATGGGGCCTCTCTCTGGTTGTCTGGGCTAGCACTGGGCTAAGCTAACGTTGCCATGTGCAGGGGAGATGGAAGCAGGAGCTTGGCCAAGCTGTTCCTGAATCCTTCCTTCCTTCTCAGGCTTTTCCAGCCTCAGTCTGGTATGTGGGTACCATGACTCCGGCCCTGGGCTCAGATATTTAGTCCATCTCCTGTGGTTTTATTTACTTGAAAGCTGGGGTCCCTAGGGTGCAAGCCCCCCCCCCCAAAAAAAACAGCCTTCTCCAGCCCTGAACCAGATGGCCAGACTGGTCCAAATAGTGACTCCTCCAGTGTCCATCCCAGTACTGCAGAAGGAAGAAGTACGTGTCCATGTGTGAATGGATGTCTGGGATGTCCAGTCCTGGCCACTGCCACTTCTGATGACAGCTTTTTTTTTGTGGATTGGTTGGATTTTGGTTTTGCTTGCTTTGTTTTGCTCTGAGAGTCTATCAAACTCTATAGAACTCCCCACCACCACCATAAAAAAAAAGAAAAAAACCCAATCCAAAAAAGCTGAAGTCCGGCGAATCTGGCCTCGAACCTGAAGAATGTCTCTCAGTGTTTTCGTGGTTCAGAGAGGAAAAAGGTCACAGAGGACCTTCCTCACTCGGTCCAAAGCGGCGGTGCACTTCCCACATCTAACCACTAGATGGCAGAGCGGGCAAGTTATAGGACTGTAGGGCGGCCCCTGGGATCCTTACAGGGTTTTTACTCCAATCCACAGAGGCTGAGAACTCGCGAGCATTGTTATGACAGAGAGGAGACGACAGCCAAGGACTCCCAACCGAAGCAGAACCGTTCGCAGGTGTTAACTACCCTTTCCCCCTAGTCTTAAGAAATCACTCCAAATGCAGCTCTTACTCAGCAGAAGAGATGTCAACCAGGGGGCATCAGGGAAATTCCAGCTCCTGTCTGACAACTTTCCACTCCTGCTCCCTGAGTGACTCAGGGGTGCAGCGGTCGGGGGTGCGACTGCTGGTGGCTCTTCTGAGATATTAGCTGGAGTGCCTGGGTTTGGGTACAAGGGCTTCCGCTGGCCCAGCTCTGCTGCCCCGAGTGGCTGTGCAGCTCCAGACAATTGTTTTTAACCTTTCTGGACCTCCATTTTCTCATTTATAGACCAAGGATAGTAAGACCAGCTGGAAACCACATACCTTCAAAATGTGGAATGCCATGGACATTCATTCCTTCTTGGTTTTTGAGAATCAGGGCTCTGCTCATTCAAGGCAGAACACACTCTTAATGGCTGTGCGATCTCTTCAGCCTCATCAAACAACGGATTGCAGAGTTTTAAAAAAAAAAAAGCCAGGCGGGAAGGGGTGGCTCACGCCTTTAATCCCAGCACTCCGGAGGCAGAGGCAGGTGGATCTCTGTGAGTTCGAGGCCAGCCTGGTCTACAAAGGGAGTCCAGGACAGCCAAGGCTAAAATGGAGAAACCCTGTCTCAAAAAATAAAATAAAATAAGTCAGTCAAGGGCTGGAGAGATGGCTCAGAGGGTTAGAGCACTGGCTGCTCTCCCAGAGTTCCTGAGTTCAATTCCCAGCAACCACATGGTGGCTCACAACCATCTGTAATGAGATCTGGTGCCCTCTCCTGGTCTGCTGGCTCACATGCAGGCAGAGTACTGAATAAATAATAAATAAATCTAAAAAAAAAAAAAAAAAAAAGTCAGTCAATATGGGCGGGGAGGCAGCTCCTTCAGTATAGCGCTTTCCAAGCAAGCGTGAGGACCTGAGTTCAGATCCCCCGCACTCATATGAGAAGCAAGAGTCAGAGACGTGCACCTATATCCCAGCATGGGGTGAGGTAGAGAAAGGAGGATCCCGGGGGCTCTCGAACCAGACAGATTAGTCAAACCAGCAACCTGAGCTCCAGGTTCAATGAGAGACCTTGTCTCAAAGAGTAAGGTGAGCCCAGGCAGGACTCCGGAGCCAGAGGCAGGCAGATCTATGTGTTCCAGGCCAGCCTGGTCTACACAGTGAGTTTCAGGATAGCCAGGGTTAAACAGGGAAACCCTGTCTCTTAAAAATAATAATAATAATAAATATGGAAAATAACTGAGGAAGATAACTTACATCTACCTCTGGCTTACACACACACACACACACACACACACACACACACACACACACACGCACACACACACAGAGTCAGTCAACAGACCAGGCATGGTAATGTACCCTCGAGACCAGTCTAATCTACATAGTGAGACTCTGTCTCCAAAACCTTTTTTTTTTTTAAAGGGCAGGAAACACAAAGCAATAAGAAAAAATAAACAGAAACCCCGACGCCCGCACTGCTGTGTCATTTCCAACTGTCTCCCTCCAGCACCAATCCTCAGGCCTGCAGCAGGCATGTCCACATCCGCAGGGTGGCATCTGGACTCGCTGAGCCTGCGTTGGAGATGTCCTCGTCCTTGGGAGGAGCCACTTACGGAGCCGATTGTAACAAAATATGCGGTTTGGTAAACAGTGACTTCATATTTTCCAGTGCAGAGCATTTTCGTCAGGCATAGAATGAAGAAGGGTTGCCTCAGAACTTGGTTGAACCGAAGAACCCAAATAAAACACAGTCTTACGAAGACTGACCCCAGCAAGCCCCCAGCTGTCCTTCACAGCTGGCTTGGACATGTGCGTCTCCTACGTAGACCATGTGTCACTTCTGGCTGTGGGGCCTCAGGAACCATGGAATGACAGAGAAGCATCACTGAGACCCATGGATGGTAGTGGACAGTCCCACCCTCAGGCCTGGGCTCTGGCTGCCACAAGGTCTCGTTCAACCTACGTCCCTGAGGTGGCTTAAACAGGAATGGCCCCATAGATCCATGTGTTTGAATGCTTGGCCATAGGGAGTGGCACCATTAGGAGGTGAGGAGGTGTGGCCTTGTTGGAGGAAGTGTGTCACTGTGGGTGGGGCTTTGAGGTCATATGTGCCCAAGCTACACCTAGTGTGACACAGAACCCTTCTGTTGCTTGTGGATCAAGACGTAAAACTTCGGTTCTGTCTCCAGCACCATGTCTGCCTGTATACTGCCACGCCTCCTACCGTAATCATATGGACTAAACCTCTAAAATTGTAAGCACCCCCCAATCAAATGTTTTCCTTTATAAGAGACTACACAGAGAAACCTTGTCTCAAAAAAACCAAAACAACAACAGAAAAGAGTTGCCGGAGCTGGGCAATGGTGGTACACACCTTTAATCCCAGCACTGGAGAGGCAGAGGAAGGTGGATGGATCTCTGAGTTCGAGGCCAGATTAGTCTACAACGCTAGTTAAGGGCAGCCAGGGCTACACAGAGGAATCCTGTCTTGAAAAAAACAAAACAAAACAAACAAACAAAAAAAGAAAAGAAAAAAGGAGTTGCCATGGTCATGGTGTCTCCTTACAGCAATGGAAACCCTAACTAAGAAAGAAGATGGGACTGGAGAGATGGCTCAGTGGTTAAAAGCACTGACTGCTCTTCCAGAGGTCCTGAGTTCAATTCCCAGCAACCACATGGTGGCTCACAACCATCTACAATCTGATCTGATGCCCTCTTCTGGCCTGCAGGTGTACATGCAGGCAGAGCGCTGTATACACAATAAATAAACACATCTTTAAAAAAAAAAAGAAAGAAAAAAAGAAAGAGCCTAGGGATATTGTTCCACCTACATCCCTATCTATTTTCTTTGTGCATAATTAAAATGTGAGAGTTCAGGCTACGTGCGGTGCCACACACTTTTAATCCCAACACTCAGGGAGGCAGAAGTAGGCAGATGTCTGTGTGTTTGAGGCCAGTCTGGTCTACAAAGCAAATCCAGGACAACCAAGGCTGTTACACAGAGAAATCCAGTCTCAAAAGAAGAAGAAGAAGAAGAAGAAGAAGAAGAAGAAGAAGAAGAAGAAGAAGAAGAAGAAGAAGAAGAAGAAGAAGAAGTTGGGCCTGGAGAGATGGCTCAGAGGTTAAGAGCACTGTCTGCTCTTCCAGAGGTCCTCAGTTCAATTCTCAACAACCACATGGTGACTCACAACCATCTATAATGTGATCTAATTGCCCTCTTCTGGCATACAGGTATACATGCAAATAGAGTACTCATATACAATAAATAAATTAAATATTTAAAAGTTTTTTAAAATAGATTAATTAATAAGTAAATGAATAAATATAAAATGTGAGGGTTTACGGTTCGGGCTCAGTTGTTAGAGCCGTAAACTGGGTTTACTCTTCAGCACTACATAAGCTGGATGTGGTGGTGCACACCCATAGTCTCAGCACTTGGGAGGTAAAGGCAAGAAGTTCAGGAGTTCAAAGTCATGTTCGGCTACATAACCAGCTCAAGGCCAGCCTTGGATACATGAGACCGTGTCTAAAAAACAAACAACAACAACAAAAACAAATAAACGGCTTTTTGTTTGTTTTGTTTTTCATTTTTGGATTTTGGATTTTTGAGACAGGATTTCTCTGTGTAACAGTCCTGGCTATCCTGGACTCACTTTTGTAGACCAGGCTGGCCTCGAACTCACAGCGATCCGCCTGCCTTAGCCTCCCGAGTGCTGGGGTTGAAGACATGCGCCACCACGCTTGGCTATAAAAAGTTTTAAACAGAAGAATGAAAGATTTTAAAAAGGCCCAGGAGTTGGCTCAGCAGGCAAAAGCATAGGCTACAGAAGCCAGACAAGTAGGGTTCTGCCCCTGGATGCCGCAGACACAGCCGGATGGAGTGGTGTGCAAGCCGAGGTGGCAGCACTCTGTGGACGGTGCATATTACACCCGGATCTTGAGGATCCCCAAAATCACCAGGAATCCAAAGTCATATGCGAAAGCAAAGAGCCTTTATTCTGCAGAGATCCAGTGCACTGGGGTCCTCGCCTACGCAAAGCAAGATGACAAAAGACCTGGAGTTGAGCTTGTGGGCTTTTTTTTATAGGTCATCAGGGGGAGTCCCAAGGTGGGTTAGGTGATCTCACTTCTATTGCGCACATCAGGAGCAAAGGTACCAGTACACCCCGGATTAGTTAGGGCTCTGGTCCAGGGTTAGGGCCTCTCCGAACTGGTTCAAACCAAGCCAAACTAGTAAGTGTTCTTGAGGCTCCCTGACTCTGGTCAGGAGTCAGGGGCTCTTCAAACTGGTAGCTAATTAACCTTATCTCCCTCAGGCCAGGATGCTTGGCCATCCAGACTGGTTGCCCGAGGGCTATGGCTTTTCCAGGAATTTGTTTACAAAACTCTGAAAAGCAGAAACTCTGACCTAGTCACAAACTGTAGCTACATTTGTCCAATTACCTGAGTCCTTCCTTGGGGTCAGGAGGCTCACTGGGAAGCTCAACAGAGCAGAAACAGCAAGAGAGACTCTGCCAGGCCAAGCGTGGTGGCGCACACCTTTAATCCAGCACTCAGGAGGCAGAGGCAGGCGTACGGCTGTGAGTTCGAGACCAGCTGGTCTACAAAGTGAGTCCAGGACAGCCAAGGCTACACAGAGAAACCCTGTTTCAAAAAACCAAAACCAAAAAAAAAAAAAAAAAAAAAGAGAGAGAGAGAGAGAGAGAAGAGACTCTGCCTCCAAACAAGATAAAGAAAGAGCTGCCCCCAACGTCCACTCCATGCCCACATGCATACCTACACACACGTTAGTAAATCATTGTTTTAAAGTAGAAACGGAGGGGGCTGGAGAGATGGCTCAGTGGTTAAGAGCACCGCCTGTTCTTCCAAAGGTCCTGAGTTCAATTCCCAGCAACCACATGGTGGCTCACAACCATCTATAATGTGATCTAATGCCCTCTTCTAGTGTACAGGTGTACATGCAGACAGAACACTGTATACATAATAATAAATAAATCTTTAAAAAAAAAAATAAAGTAGAAAGGGAGGCAGACATGGTGGCGTACGCCTTTAATCCCAGCACTTGGGAGACAGAGGTGCCTGAATCTCTGTGAGTTCAAGGCCAGCCTGGTCTACAAAGTGAGTCCAGGGCAGCCAAGGCTAACACAGAGAAACCCTGTTTTGAGGGCGGCAGGGAAAGCAGGGCACTGGAGAGCTGGCAGGGACTCAGGCTTGATTTCTTGCACCCATATCAGGTGGGTCACAACTGTAACGCCAATTACAGGGTACAGAGCTTTTTGTTTGTTTGTTTGTTTGCTGCATTCTTTGTCTGCGGGCATGTGGAGGCTGGAGGATCGCTTGTGGGAGCTGTTCCTCTCCCTCCACTGTGTGAGGCCCAGAGATGGAACTCTTTGGGCCATTAGTCTTGGGAATAAGTGCTCTACTACCAACACATCCTCCTGGTTGCTTTTTTTTAAAAAATAAAAATATTAAAAATGTTAATCCCAGCACTCGGGAGACAGAGGCAGGCGGATCCCTGTGAGTTCGAGGCCAGCCTGGTCTACAAAGTGAGTCCAGGATGGCCAAGGCTACACAGAGAAACCCTGTCTCAAAAAACAAAACAAAACAAAACAAAACAAAGATGCCAGGCTGACTCCCAGGAAATCTGGGCCGTTCATATTCCTGTGTGTACGCCTTTCAGTGGCATTTTGTTAAGGCTGCCACGGCCAATAGCATAGGCTGACAGTAGGAGTTGTGGTGGAGCTTCTAGGCCTTCCTCATTGGGGTGCCAGAATTTCCACATTGGCCCCCTAAGCCTTGCGGTGGCTCTATGAGGGTGCCCTGATCTTCAGGGTGTGCGCCCTTGTCCCCAGCATCTCCAGATGGGGGGAAAACATTCTCCCTTGGAGAAGGTACCGATCTGGTCCTGGGGCCAGCTCTGCCCTCTGGCTTATAGAATTTCCAGTGAGTCCACTTGGGAGATGACCAGTCTTCTCCTGATCAGCTTCAGGGACCCACATGGTTTTTTTTTTTGCCTTGTTTGTTTGCTTGTTTTGAGACGGGGCCTCACTGTGTAGCTCAGGCTATGCTGGGGCTGCTCTATGGACCAGGCTAGCCTCCAACTCAAACTCTGGGGTTAAAGATGTGCTCCACTATGCTCTGCTCTCAAACTCATTAAAAATATATATATATAGCCGGGCGTGGTGGCGCACGCCTTTAATCCCAGCACTCGGGAGGCAGAGGCAGGCGGATCGCTGTGAGTTCGAGGCCAGCCTGGTCTACAAAGTGAGTTCCAGGACAGCCAAGACTATACAGAGAAACACTGTCAAAAATATTTTTTTTCATGTGTATGTATGTGTGCTTGCATGAGTTCATATCCACTACATGTGTGCAGCAGCCTAATGAGGTCAAAAAAGGGCGTCGGATTCCCCTGGGACGGCAGTCAGACAGTTGTGGGCTGCTGGGTGGGGTTCCAGGAATGAAGCCTGCTCCTCTGCAAGAGCAGAAGTTGTTTGTAACTGCTGAAGCATCTCTCCAACACCAGCATCAAGCGTGGGGGGTTTGTGTGTGTGTAGTTTTTTTTTTTTTTTTTTTTTTTTTTAAGATTTATTTACTATTATTAGTGTGGGTGTTTGCTGTGTATCAGGTGAATGCAGTGCTCTCAGTGGTCAGGAGGGGGCGCTGCTCAGAGGTGCAGTTACTGTGAGTTGCTTTGTGGTGCTGGCTTTAAGCTCTGGTCCTTTGAAGAGCACTTAGTGCTTTAATCACCAGGGCACTCTCCTGGCCCTTAGCCTCAAACTCTTGATCCTCCTGCTTCCACCTCTCAAGTGGCTATGACTTGGTGCCTCCGTGCCCATCCGCATCCGTGCTTTTAAACTACTCTACCGCCTGTGGAAGGAAGGAAGGATAGATGGATGGATGGACGGGTAGACGGATAGATGAATAGATGGATGGATGGATGGATGGATGGGTGGGTGATGGATGGATGGGTGGGTGGGTGGGTGGGTGATGGATGGATGGGTAGATAGATGGATGGATGGGTGGGTGGATGGATGGTCCGTTTCAGGTTGTTATTTATTTGTTTGTTTTGTTTTTCCCAAAAACACAGCTATCCCCTGGAAAATCCATATGTTCCATCACTGCCCAGGTGCATTTGGTTACAGGGTGAGTTTGTGTTTGGAGAAGAGAAACGAGGAGGGGGAGGGGCGTGGGTTGGGGAGGAACAGAGGAATCCCTGAGGGAGTGTGGAGCCACAGGACATCTGAGGCGGGCACCCTCCGAGCACTGGCACTGGCAGAGGAGTGTGTCCCGGGGCCCAGTTCTGAATGCTGACCTTCAGGTGCCTGAGAGCCTGGGCAGGCCCCACAGGCCTGTGGTTTGAATGAGGGCAGCAATTACGCAAGAGTGGACAGCCTTGCCCCAGCCTGTGTCTCCCGGCCTGAGTCATGCTGAAAGGAAGGAGAGACTGAGAACCCTCAAGGCTCTAGGACACCAAGCTGCCGAGGACTCCGGTGTGACGTGGGTGAAGTCATCATCACCTATGAGCTCAGCAGAGGCACCTGGGGACACGGTAAGAGGTCAGCAAGGGCCTAGGCTGGCTCCTGCAACCCAGAGGGCTGGGGTGAGCTCAGTCTTGGAAAGGCCCCCCCAGCCCCCCCCCCTGCTGGAAACCCTGCCTTTCACTAACTGCTCCTCTGGGGTTCCGCCCACCCATTCGTCCACCCATCTATTTCTTTGGTTCCCTCAAGGACCTGCCCTGGCTTCCCTGTTGGCGCCTGCTGTCCTTACTTCCCGAGTGTGCACACTGGTTGTGAGTGAAGCTGGGGGCGTGCTAATAGTCCTCTGCAAATACCACCTCCAGCAAGAGGGAGGAAGAGAGGTTTTTCTAGAATAAAATACAGTTCAGAACTGCAAGGCCCGGGGCTGGAGAGATGGCTTAGTGGTTGGGAGCACTGGCTGCTTTTCCAGAGGACCCGGGATCAATTCTCAGCACCCACATGGCAGCTCACAATGTCTGCAACTCCAATTCCGGAGGATCTGACACCCTAACACAGACATGCATGCAGGCAAAACACCAATGAGCACACACACACACACGCACACACACACACACACACACACAAAAAAAAAAAAAAAAAAAAAAGGAAAGAAAGAAAGAAAGAAAAAGAAAGAAAGAAAGAAAAGAAATTAAAGAGAAAGAAATGTAGCTGGGCGTGGTGGCGCACGCCTTTAATCCCAGCACTCGGGAGGCAGAGGCAGGCAGATCGTTGTGAGTTCAAGGCCAGCCTGGTCTACAAAGTGAGTCCAGGATGGCCAAGGCTACACAGAGAAACCCTGTCTCGAAAAAAATCAAAAGAAAGAAATAAATGTAAGGCCATACCATTCCCAGGCCCCCCCCCCAAGTCCCTGAGGATGAGATCAAAGCGAGTCTAGGTGCTGTCAGCTCGCGTGTCTGGGTCCCTGGATAGTCGTTGTGCCTTGGGTGGCAGTGTGGATGAGAAAGGACGTTCTGAGGTGCCTGCTCCTTTACTGTGCTTCTGAGAGCACAGATTGGGAACCAAACATTCTGGGTGAAGGAGGAGCTTCCGGCTGGCCCAGGTATGGGAAGCAGGTCTGACAGACATTGCTGGTAGCCTTCTCCATCCCCCTGTGCCCTGTGGGGGATTTTATGTGGATTTGAATTTCAGTCTGTTCTCTAGAGCCCGGCTTGCTGGCGTTTAGCACAGGCATTGGCTGAGTCATGCCCCTTCTCCAAATTCCAGCTTCCTCATCTCAGAAGTGTAGGTAGGGCTAGGGTGTGGCTCAGTGGGTAGTGCTCTTGCCTAACACACACGAGGCTCCAAGTTCCATCCCAGCAGCTCTTTATTTTATTTTATTTTTTTCCATTTTTCTTTTTTTTCCCCCAAGACAGGGTTTCTGTGTATAGCCTTGGTTGTCCTGGAACTCTCTTTGTAGACCAGGCTGACCCGGAACTCACAGAGATCTACCTGCCTCTGCCTCCCAAGTGCTGAGATTAAAGGTGTGTGCCACCACCACCGGGCCCTGGCACCTCTTAAAGCAGGTTTAGCAGCAAATACTTGTAATCCCAGGAGAGGAAGAGGCAGGAGGCAGAGTTTAAAAGTCATTCTTGGCTACATAGCAAATTCAAGCTCTGTCTGAAAAAAAAAAAACAGAAAAACAAACAAACAAACAAACAGACAAATAAACAAACAAACCCTAAAGGGAAGCCAGCCTGGTAATACATGCCTTTAATGCCAGCACTGGGGAGTCAGAGGCAGGCAGATGCCTCTGAGTTTAAGGCCAGCCTGGTCTACAGAGCAAGTTGCAGGCCAGGGCTACATAGTGAGACCCTATCTCAAAAAAAACAAAACAAAACAAAAAACCCCAACCCCCCCAAAATTAAAGTGTGAGTAACATAGCAGGGTGCTTACAAGAAGACAGTGAGTGAGCACGTGGCAGTGGGCACGCTGTCTGTTGGCTAAAGTCAAGTGCTGGTCAGCTTCTTAATACCAGCGCATGTATGTAACAGTCATTACCGCTCACGGTGCCCGCTGCAGCAGCTGCAGCGCTGTCTCTTGGCTCCGTGGCTGGGAGGCAAAGCTGCAGTACCCGCCAGGGATTCCCTATGCCTGCCCAGCCTCTCAGCTGGTCCCTTTCCAGGCCATCGAGGGCCCTCTTTTCTCCACTGCTGCCACCAACAGGCTTACAACATGTCACACAGTGCCAGTGGTGGCTCCTGTGACCAGAACCATGCCCGGGGACAACCTGGTCCCAAGTGCAACCAGGGTGGTGCTGACAGCCAAGGGCCTCATCTGGTCACCACTGAGGCATCTGTGCGGCGGAGAGACAGGGTCTTGAGTGGAGTTAGGGGATGGGGAAGCATGGAGAATGAAGTGACCATGCACCCTAAGATTCCCAACCCTGGGGGTGGAAAGCATCCGTGAGCTGGTTTGTGACCGTTGACAGCTGCTCTGCTGTGGCTGGGCAGAGACGTCATGAGGCCACATGTATGCAGTGCTCACAGAGACGAGAAGAGGGCATCAGATTCCCCTAGGACTGGAGTGACAGATGTTTGAGCCACCATGCGGGTGTTGAGAACTGAATTCAGGTCCTCTGTAAAAAGCAGCCAGTGATCGTAACTGCTGGGCTGTCTCTCTAGGCCAAAAGGTGCAACCTTAGCTTATCAGCTGCTCACAGCTCCATTTACCCTGGGGTCCTTTCCTCCTGACTATCTTTCCGTCAGTTCATCACAAGACCCCTGGGTGCTGTCACTGGGCTCAGACCTCATTGGTGGTTACCTAGCTACCCATTGGCTAGTGATCAGGTGCTCTTTGCTGTCCAGTCAGCTCTACCACGGAGGGGGGTGGGGGCAGGAGCGTGTGGGTCTTTCCAGGGGCAGTCGCCTCTGCTTGCCGGTCTTGGAGAAGATGTATCCTTTAATCCCAGCACTCGGAGGCAAAGGCAGGCGGATCGCTGTGAGTTCGAGACCAGCCTGGTCTACAAAGCGAGTCCAGGACAGCCAAGGCTAACACAGAGAGACCCTGTCTTGAAAAGAAAGAAAGAAAGGAAGAAAGAAAGAAAGAAAGAATAACGTTGTGCTTCATAGGGATGCAGCAGAGGCGTGAGTTCTGGGCTTTGTGCAGTGTATGGTTTGGCTGCCTGGTGGCTAGCCAGGCTTTGGGAGACCCCGAAGCCCTTTCCTGTCCTCATTGCTTCCTTAGAGCTGCGCTGTTGTATGCGGTGCTCATGAGCAACACACATGTGTCCCCAGGCCCTGAGTTTCCATCAGAGGGGCTGTGTGTTTGCCAGATGACCCTGAGAGAAGGGCACCAGCCTCACCCTGCTTGGGGGAGGGAGGTGTTGTGTAACTCGCCCCCAAATTTCCCTCCTCTGGCTGTGCTGGCGCTGGACTTGAAATGCAGGGGCATTCGCAGATGAGCCAACTTCCTCGAGTGTCTAAGTGGCTGCTGAGTGTTTGTTGACGCTAAGCAAATGGTGGGGACTCATTTCCGGCCCCCTGTGGCGGGCTGGATTGAATACATGTTCGTGTTCATCCTCTGTGTAAACGCTTTGCTTGCCTCAGCAAGGAACCTGGCCTAGTTGAATCTCGGCTCTTAAAATAGCAACAGCAAAGGCTGGAGAGGGCTCAGTGGGTGAAGCGCTTGCCATACAAGTCAGTTAGATCCAGGGGTCCATGGGAAAATCCAGTGTGGTGGTTTGTGGCTGGAATCCCAGGACTAGGGAGGAAAGGGGGAGACGGGCAGATAGCTGGGGGTAACTGGGGCTTGCTGAGCAGCCAGCCTTGTCAAATCAGAGAGCTCCAGGTTCAGTGAGAGACACTGTCTCAAAAAATAAGGCGGAGCCCAGCGGGAGGCACACGCCTTTAATCCCAGCATTCGGGAGGCAGAGGCAGGTGGATCGATGTGACTTCGAGGTCAGCCTGGTCTACAAAGTGAGTCCGGGACAGTTAAGACTACACAGAGAAGGGG
This sequence comes from Acomys russatus, assembly GCF_903995435.1. NCBI lineage: Eukaryota > Metazoa > Chordata > Mammalia > Rodentia > Muridae > Acomys > Acomys russatus. The sequence goes on from NC_067160.1 coordinate 52,447,273, forward strand.
ATGGAGCGATGGCTTGGCAGTTAACAGCATTTGCTGCCATTACACAGGACCTGAGTTTAGCTAGAGGGCTCACAGCTTCCTGTAACTCCAGCTCCAGAGGATCATATGCCCCCCAACAAGCACCCACACAAAGGGCACACATTCACACAGACCAGACATGGGAATTTTAAGAAGAAAAACAAGCTGGAGAGCAATAGAGGATGACACCCAACTTCAACTCCTGGCCTCTGCATACATGTGCACTCCATGTGTACACATGCATGCACACAGGTATGCACACATACATGCATACATTCGCACAAGTACACAGGTGCACACAAGAGCACTCGGGCACACAAGTACACAGGCACACACACACGCACACAGGCATGCACACATACACAGCAACACTCATAGCAGCAGTAGCTTACATTTGGGCCACTCACAACTCCTGCGATCTGAGCATCCTAAGAGAGCAATGGGCTGCTATTTCATGCATGTTTTATAGGCAGAAGCTGAGGCTCAGGGAAGCATTCAACACAGAAACCAGATCTGGGCTCCTTCTTGCTTCTCAGCCAACTCACCGCAGACAGGTTCCTTGGTCTCTCCAGACCTCAACTACCCCCTCTTCAGAAGTGTGACAAGGAGCCGGGCGTGGTGGTGCATGCCTTTAATCCCAGCACTCGGGAGGCAGGCAGAGGCAGGCGGATCTCTGTGAGTTCAAGGCCAGCCTGGTCTACAAAGCTAGTCCAGGACAGCCAAGGCTACACAGAGAAACCCTGTCTTGAAAAAAAGAGAAATGGCTTAATGGTTAAAAGCACTGGCTGTTCTTACAGAGGACCAGGACTTGGTTCCCACGTGGTGGCTCACAACTGTCTGTAATTCTAGTTCAAAGGGATCCAGCACCCTCTCCTGTCCTCTCCAGGTATCAGGCATGCATCTTGTACACATACACTCAGACACATAAAGTAAAAATAAACAAATCTTTAAAAAAAAAATACACGGGCTGAAGAGATGGCTCAGAGGTTAAGATCACTGTCTGTTCTTCCAGAAGGCCTGAGTTCAATTCCTAGCAACCACGTGGTGGTTCACAACCATCTATAATGAGATCTGGTGCCCTCTTGCGTACAGGTGTACATGCAGGCAGAGCACTGTATACATAATAAATAAAACTTTTAAAAATATATACATAAAGATCGCCAGGCATGGTGACGTACATCTTTAATCCCAGCACTCGGGAGGCAGAGGCAGGTGGATCTCTGTGAGTTCAAGGCCAGCCTGGTCCACGACAGTCAGGGCTAAAACAGAGAAACCTTGTCTCCAGAAACAAAACAAAACAAAAACCCAAAAACAAAACCATAAAGCCAGAAAAGTGTCACCCTTAAAACCTCCTGTCACCCAGGGAAAAATGGGGCCTCAGTTTATCACTACAGAACTGCCCGTCCTGGCTGTCACAAGTCAGGCATGGTCAGTGAGTGCAGAAGGCCAGTGATGTGCGAGCACGGAACTCACACTGGGTTTCTGGACCTTATGTGAAAAAAAAAACAAAAAAACAAAAAAACGGCCAAGAACGTCATCTCTTGGGAGGCTGAGGCAGGAGGATTGCTACAAGCTCCAGGCTGCTTTATAGTAAGAAAAGTGCAGCCCGAAGGCGCAGCTTATGGAATTGCACTGAAACAGGGTTGCACCACCTTGAAGACTCGGTAGCAGCAGCTCCCGCCAGCCAAGCCGGGACAAGGTTCTCTAGAGGCAGCTCCGAGTCAATATCCCCTCAGGTGCTGCGGTTCACCAGGGTGATGGCTCATCTCAGTGGGAACCGGATTGCGTCTGAGTTCCAACAGTCACCCCTCTACGTGGGTCGGCGAGGGCCGGTCCAGGAAGGATGGTTCTGGCAGGAAAGCGGCTTCGTTTGCCTGCCCTCCTTCCACAAGCCACTTGTTGCTGAGAAGATCTATCCTGTCGCCACCTTCCTTCGCTAACATCAGAAGCCAGCTTATTCGGCCTTCCCACGCGGACCACTCTCCAGGAATCCCCCAGGCCTTCGGCACCAGCCTCGTGGGTGGAGCTTCTTCAGCCTCGGTCCCAGTCGCACAACCCAGTCCGTGCTACGCAAGCCCAACCTAGTCAACCCTTTTGGTCGTATGTATTATTCTGCGAGAGCTGAGTAATAAAGGACCATGATGGGCGTTGGTGGAGGCTCGCTTTCTGTTACCCACGGGCCTACTGGCAAAACGCCTGCCTTGCTCCCTAGTTTTGAACTCCATAGAAGTCTTAGCCTCAGAGGGAGGATGCTTCCTCCAGGGGGGCCACAGCAGAGACTCCCAGGAGATGGACACACTTCTGAGTCAGCCAGTGACAAGGGAGTCATGGTGCTGGCTGGAGTGACTAACCAGAGACACAGAACGCTCTTGTCTCTCCAGAATTGGGCAACTGGAAGGCTGTTTCTTCATGAGGGAGCAGAGGAAGACATCTGGAAAACAGGGTGACAGGAAGCCCAGTTAGAGTAGCTGTTGGTATTTCCACACTGTGACTAAAGACAGCGGAGGGGCTGGTAAGATGGCCAAGTGGAGGAAAGCGCTGGCCTTGCCATCCCAAGTTCAATTGCTAGAACTCACACAAAGGCGAGAGGAGAGAACCAGTCCCTCAGAGTGATCCTCTGACCTCCACACGTGTTTTGAGACATGTTCCATGCCCATTACACACACTCAGATTAAGGCAACAGAAAACAACTACTCAGTTGTTACACAGGACACTCAGTGGTAAATAACTGGGTCACCCCACGTGGTCAAGGAGCCTTGAGGAGCCTTACTGAGGGCACAGGGAAGGTGGCTACAAACACCAGCTATACAGGCCTGCAAGGTGACTGGGGTAAAGATGCTTGCCACCAAGCTGGTGACCTGGAGTCAGTCTCTGGGACAACAAGGTGAAAGGAGAGAGAATATATTCCTCCAAGTTGTCTTCTGATTTCCCAACATGCACTGTAGTGTATACACACGTACACACACACACACACACACACACACACGCTCTCTCTCTCTCTCTCTCTCTCTCTCTCTCTCTCTCTATATATATATATATATATATATATATATATATATATATATATACTTTTTTTTCTCTCTCTCTATACACACACACACACACACATATGATAGATGGATAGATGATAGATAGATTTTTTTTTCCAGCAAAGAGTGTACCCTGGCTGTCCTAAAACTCACTTTGTAGACCAGGCTGGCCTTGAACTCACAGAGATCCTCTTGCCTCTGACTTCCAAGTGCTGGGATTAAAGCCTTGTGACACCACCGCACTGCATTAAAATGTATTTTTAAAGATGTATGTATGTATGTATGCACATGAGTGTTCTGTTTTCATGGACGCCAGAAGAGGGCGTCAGATTTCATTACAGTTGGTTATGAGCCAACTGGGAATTGAACTCAGGACCTCTGGAAGAGCAGTCAGTGCTCTCAACCTCTGAGCCATCTCTCCAGGCCCAAAATGTATTAAAAACAAAACAAACAAACAAAACAAAACAATACAAAACAAACAAACAAACAAACAAACCAGCTATCAAGTGCACGCTGCACACGTGTGATCTGAGTGCTCTGGGAGGCTGAGACTCTATGGGACTCTGATTTCAGTCCACAGTGTGGGAAGTTAAGGCAACTCTGACTTTTTTCTTCAGAGACAAGGCATGAGGGCATTTGGGGATGATCTGACAGATGGGTCGTGCCTCATGGAGTTATGATTTCTGCTGCCATTGTTGGGAGATTAAGGGTGGTTTAAGAGGTGTGTCTGGATTCCAAATTTACTAGTGGTGGATTTGTGGTGCTTTAATTTTCTGAGCCAAGCTGGCCAGCCACCGCATGCCCAGATTAAAATATTACTTGTGGGTGCGTGGTCGGGTGTTTCCAGATGAGGTTAAATGCTGAACTCATGGACACAGAGAGGGGGCCTCACACGCAACCCACAGCCCACTCACTCAGGCTGGAACACAGCAAAGGGCAGAAGAAGGAGATCTTTGCCTGGATTCGTTGTTGTTGTTGTTTTGAGACAGGGTCTCTCTGTGTAGCCTTGGCTGCCCTGGACTCACTTTGTAGACCAGGCTGCCCTCGAACTCACAGCGATCCGCCTGCCTCTGCCTCCTGAGTGCTAGGATTAAAGTCGTGTGCCACTGAGCCAGGCATTTGCCTGGATTTTTGACACGAGCTGTGACATCTCTTCCTATCTCCTGTCTTCAGACAGGGGTTTATACCACCAAGGCTTTCTTTCTTTCTTTCTTGTTAATTTTGGTGATGTGCCACCATGCCTGGCTAATATGTGTGTGTCGGGGGGGAGGGTGGTGAGATTTTTCCATTTGCTGTAGGCATGTGGGCTGGGTCTTTGGTGAGAACTGGACTGCAAAGAGCTCTGAGTGTGGTGTCAGGTCTTGGTGGTTCTGGATTTGACTCCTCCACTTGACGTCACTGCATTGTGGCTGTGTGCCCTGCTCCCCACTGCCCCCACTCAGAAAACCTCTCTGAAAATGCCTTGACATCAACGTAGCTTACTCCACCAGGTTCTGGGTGGAGCAGCAACCAGTATATGAGTGATTGCTCTGTACTTTTAGTTTTTCTCCTCTTCTCTCTCTCTCTCTCTCTCTCTCTCTCTCTCTCTCTCTCTCTCTCACACACACACACACACACACACACACACACACACACACACATTACAATCATATGAGGGCCTGGAGAGGTGGCTTGTGGTTAAAAGCTCTGGCTGTTCTTTCAGAGAACCCTGGTTTGGTTCCCAGCACCCAGAAGGTAGCTGCAGCTCTCTGTAACGATGATGTCCTCTTCTGGCCTCTGTTGACACTGCACACATATGGTGCAGAGACACACATGCCAGCAAAACACCCATACACATAAATAAATAAATCTTTTAAAATACACACATACACACGTGCACTCGCCTTGGGTGTGTGTGAGCAGTGCCCTTGGAGGCCAAAAGAGGGCATGTATCTCCTTGAGCTGGAGTTACAGGCTGTTGTGAGGTATATAGGTGTTGGGAACTGAATTCGGGTCCTCTGCACATTCTTTTTTTTTTTTTTTGAGACAGGTTTCTCTGTGTAGCCACCACACCCGGCTCCTCTGCACGTCCTTAACACTGAGTCATTCTTCCCGGCCCCTCCAGGTCTTGTGGACTCAGGTGGCTTGCAGGCTTCCACCGCCATATTCATTTTATTATAACTGGTCATGGGACCCAGGGCTTTGTGCATGCCAGCCAGCCAATCACTGCACCAACTGAGCCACATCCCCAGTCTCTCTACTCCAGGGTTCTGATCCACAAAACAGGAATGATAAAATCTACATCTCAGGGCATGTTGACACATGCACACACCTTTAATCCCAGCACCAGGGAGGCAGAGGCAGGCTGATCTCTGTGAGTTCGAGGCCAGTCTGGTCTACAAAGTGAGTACAGGACAGTCAAGGCTACACAGAGAAACCCTGTCTCAAAAAAAAAAAAAAAAAAAAAAAAAACCAAAATTGCAGGAAGCTTGGCTCAGAAGTCTATTAAGACTCATAGTGTCTTTCAAGATAAAACACTGATAGGGGAGACTAGAAGCCTGAGAAGTCTGATTGGGGAGACTAGGCAGAAGCAGATGAGGTGGTGATGTCAGCCTGGGTTGGCTTTGGTTAGAACAACCTTGCCTATTCAGCCTGTGTTGACTCATTCAGGACGAGGCTCAGGACCAGCTTCATGTGGGCACACCCAGCCGGCCATGCTTAGAAACGGCTTTGTCTTTCATGGTCATAGATTTTTTTTAAAAATTTTATTTATTAATTCAGATTACAACTCAATTGTTATCCCATCACTTGTATCCTGTTCCTCCCTCCTTTCTGCTTTCACCCTATTCCCCTCCCCTAGGTCTATGACCGAGGGGGACCTCCTCCCCCACTATATGGTCAGAGGCTATCAAGTCTCATCTTGGTAGCTTGCTTATTCTTTCTTTGAGTGCCATCAGGTCTCCCCACCAAGGGGAGGTGGTCAAATATGGGGCATTAGAGTTCACATCAGAGTCTGTCCCCGCTCTCCACATAACTGTGGAGAATGCCCTATCCATTGGGTAGATCAGAGTAGGGGTTCGATGTTTACTGCTTGTATTGTCCTTGGTTAGTGCAATAGTTTGAGCAGACCCCCTGGGCCCAGAGCTACCAATCAAGATGTTCTTCTTGTAGGTTTCTAGGACCCTCTGGGTCCTTCTATTTTCCTATCTCCTATATTTCTCTTACTTAAGAGTCTCAGTAGGACGTCCTCTCATCTATCTCAATCTCCTGGTAAGTGAAGACTTTTGTGGGTTGGTTTTTTTTTTTTTTTTAGGTGGGGGCTCTCACATTGTCCAGGTTTGCTTGGAACTGGATATGTGTCCAGTCTTTTTTGTTTGTTTGTTTTTTGAGACAGGATTTCTCTGTGTAGCTTTGACTGTCCTGGACTCACTTTGTAGTCCTGACTGGCCTCAAACTCACAGCAATCTGCCTGTCTCTGCCTCCCCACTGCTGGGATTAGAGACGTGTGCCACCACCCCTGGCTCTATGTGTCCAGTCTTGAACTTGAGATCCTCCTACCTCCACTCCTTGACCTCTGAGATTAGAAGTGTGCACCACCTAGGGCTGCAGAGATGGCTCAGTGGCTAAGAGCACTATCTGCTCTTCCAGAGGTCCTCAGTTCAATTCTCAGCAACTACATAGCGGCTCACAACCAGTGCGATCTGATGCCCTCTTCTGGCGTGCAGGTGTACATGCAGGTAGAGCACTCATACACATAATAAATAAATATTTACCCGGCTGTGGTGGCACAGGATTTTAATCCCAGCACTCAGGAGACAGAGGCAGGAAGATCTTTGAGTTTGAGGCGAGCCTGGTCCACAGAGCAAGCTCCAGAACAGCCAGGGCTACTTAGAGAAACCCTGTCTTGAAAAACCAACAAAACAAAACAAAAACAAGCGTGAACCATCTTGCGGGGCCTATACTGTCCTGGGGATGAAACCGGGGCTTCTGGTGTGGGAGTGAGCATTCCACCAACAGAGCTCCCTCTCCTGCTGTGTTTCATGTTTTTAATTGTCCTTGTCATTAAAAAAACAAAAAGAAAAACAAAACAAAAAAACCCAAAACCCAGATTTTGTATTTGTTTGTTTGTTGGTGATAGGGTCTCTCTGTATAGCCCTGGCTGTCCTAGACTCGCTCTGTAGATCAGGCTGGCCTCAAATTCACAGAGATCTCCCTGCCTCTGCCTCCAGAATGCTGGGTCTACTGATTGGCCACTCCACATAACTTGTCTGTTCTGGGGGGTTTTTGGTTTTTCAAGACAGGGTTTCTTTGTGTAACCTTGGCTGTCCTAGACTCCCTTTGTAGGCCAGGCTGGCCTCAAACTCACAATGATCCATGTGCCTCTGCCTCCCTGTGCTGGGATTAAAGGGGTGTGCCACCTTGCCCCGTTGTCTGTTCTGTTTTTGAGACAGGGTTTCACGTAGTTCAAGGTGGCCCTGACTCTTTATGTAACAAAGGATGAACTGTCCCTGTCTTTAAATATGCACCCATCCACCTACCCACTCATTCACCACATACACACACACACACACACACACACCACATACCACACACAGACACAGACGCATACCACAGAGACACACCACACAAGCACTCCATACACATCGCACGCACACACACACCGCATACCACAGACACACCACACAAACACACTATACACGTCGCGCACGCGCGTGCGCGCACACACATACACGCAGACACACACACACACACACACACACACACACACACACACACACACGGTGCTGGGGCCTAAACACAAGGCCTAGAACATTCCCTGCACGTACGATACCACTGAATTACACCCAACCCCTTTAACATTCTTAACCTTTGAACAAACAACTTTGCTTCTGGCTGCACAGAGGACGTGGCCAGACCTGCTCGGAGTCTCAGTTCTCCCTGTACCCTTGGCAGTGATAGGTCTCCTGGAAAGAGATTTCCTGAGCTGGGTTGCTGGAATGTGGGGCCTGGCCCTTTAGGTGGGACTTGCACATGCTGGCTAGATCTGGTATGCAGGCCAGAGAACCTATGAGGGCCACTGTTTGATCTGGAGGCCTGGTCCAGCAGGTCCTGGGGGAGGGGAGGGGAGTGTTCCCTACAGAGCCCTAAGGGGAGGATGGGATCCAGATGATCTGATCTGGCTTGGTCCCCTCCGAAGGAACAGGGAGTGCGGAGGATGTGCAAGGAGAAATGTGCTGGCCTGATGGCAGCAGCATCCCTCCCTTGGGGTGAACTTCTTGACCTCTGGCTGGAGGTGGCTCTGCCTCCACCCACCTCAGAGGCTCCAGCTGAGGTCATGTGGGGGGTGTGCGGGGGGGGGGGCCTGATTTGCACCTTCAGCCCGCTAAAAGGATACTGAAGAGACTGAGGACCACTTTTCTACAGAACATCCAGAGAGAGGGCACAGGGCTCCCTGACAGGCCTGGAGAGGGATGCCTGCCCTTGCTATTGTGACTATGGCACATGGCTGAGACAAGCCTTCAGTATGCCGCAGAGATGAACTTGACAGCACGAGGGAAGGCGGTGGTGGCGCAATCCTTTAATCCCAGCACTTGGGAGGCAGAGGCAGACGGATCGCTGTGAGTTCAAGGCCAGCCTTGTCTACAAAGGGAGTCCAGAACAGCCAAGGCTACACAGAGAAACCCTATCACGGGGAAGGGGGAGAGGGGGACAGGGGCGGAGGAGGAAGCAGGCGCATGGCTTCCTGGAAGACGTCAGCATCAAAGCAGGCGTAAAGTGCTGCCTCTTGACGCCTGGAAGGAGAACGGGTGGTGTGGTGTGCAGACTGGTTCAGGTTCCTGGAGGCTGCTGTGTAAGTCAGAGGGCCGGGAAGCTTTCTTATCAGTCCAGCCTTTGCAAGCACGGCCATCACTGGCCAAACCCTTGAAGACTGCAAAGTGTCCCCCACAAGGTCCCTGAAGTGCTCAAACAGGGTACTAATGGTCCATCTGCACTGTGACCTCTCTGGGTCATCAGTGTCCTGCATGTGGGCTGCCTGGGTGGCCACCAGGCCGGGAAGATCTTGGACTCCTGGCTTTAGAGACTCCACCTATGCAGAGGCAGGCAGATCGCTGTGAGTTCGAAGCCAACCTGGTCTACAAAGCAAGTCCAGGACAGCCAAGGCTACACCACCTATAGTTGTACTCAGAAAACAGCAAATTCTCTGGAAATATCTTGGCAGTGCTTTCTCAGGCATTTGGGTCTAGAAAATGCTTCCTCCTGCCTCATAGCTCTGTGCACCATGGATGGGATCCAAGTCCCCAAGTCCCAGGAGCAGCAGATGGCCTGAGTTAGCAAGTAATTACCCCACTCTGCTTTGTTACCACACAATGCTAGCTATTGCAAAGACAGAAGGCTGAGGGCGCGCATTCGCTCCCTCGCTCTCTCTCGCTCCCCCCTTCCTCTCTGTATGTATATGTGAGCACGTGTGCGTGGAGGCCATAGGTCACCTTCAGGTGTCTTCTCTGATCATCCTTCACCTTAGCTCTTGAGGCAGGGTTAGGGTTTTGAGATGCCTTGGGGGTAAAGGCACCTTCCATGCAACCCTGGTGACCTGGAGGAAGGAGAGACTCCACAGAGCTGTGCTCTGACCTCTACACAAGCATTGTGTACTATGCACACGCACACTCAACCCCACATACTTATCACGCACGAGCCAGGCACGATAGTGTACTCTTAGGACCCTCACTGGGTTTTTGAAACGAGTGTTCTTTGTGGCACACAAGGAAACATACAAAGAGAAAGTAAAGTAGCAAGACAGTTTTTTCCTTGTAAACAGGGACAGCAGAACCCAAACCAGGCTGGCAAGCTCACTGCAGCAGGAAGTTCATTTAAAAAACAGTCACCAGGCGGTGGTGGCACATGCCTTTAATCCCAGCACTTGGGAGGCAGAGGCAGGCAGATCGCTGTGAGTTTGAGGCCAGCCTGGTCTACAAAGCGAGACCAGGACAGCCAAGGCTACACAGAGAAACCCTGTCTCAAAAGTCCCCCACCATGAAAAAAAAAAAGGTCTTATTCTAATAATTTACCCATAGGCCTTTGTGTGTCCAACCTCATAGCCTTTGGTGATTGGCTAGTCTTAAAAGAATAGATGCAAAGGGAAGGTGTGTGCTGGGGGAAGATTGGCTTCTGGGGCATCAAGTTCCAAGAATGCGTAGAGGCCTTTGTGTAAACACACATGTTGGGGCGGTGGGGTGGCCAGTTTTAGAGCATTCATAAAAGTTTTACAGGGGAGATTTATGGACTCTTGGCCTTCGGTGGGCTGGCCATCTGTGATAGAAAAAAAAAAAAAGAAAATCTCACCGAAAGGATGAGGTAATGTGGACAGCAGGAGAGCTGACGCCCAGTGTAGTGAGATCCTGCTTCAAGAACGTCAAAACAGGCCGGGCATGGTGGCGCATGCCTTTAATTCCAGCACTCGGGAGGCGGAGGCAGGCGGATCACTGTGAGTTCGAGGCCAGCCTGGTCTACAAAGCAAGTCCAGGACAGCCAAGGCTACACAGAGAGACCCTGTGTGGAAAACAGAAAACAAAAGTGTCCAAGCAGTGGTTGAGGATGTGGCTTTGTGACAGATGATTCCCTGGTAACAGTCAAGAGCCTGTGTTCAAGCCTAAACATGGTGATAATGAGACAACAAAGGCTAATACTAATTAATTAATTAAAGAAGAAAACATAATCTTGGGGGGTGGGGGGGTCAGTGTTAGACTGCATGCTTACTTTTTTCTCTTAAAGATTTGATTTTAATGTCATGAGTATTTATCTACATGTATGTCTGTGTGTCAGCTGTACACAGAGCCAGGGGAGGCCAGAAGAGGATGCTGGGTCTCCTGGAACTAGACCTACAGAGAGATGGCTGTGAGCTGCCAGGTGGGTGCTGGAAACTGAACTCGGCCCTCTGTGCGAACAGCTAGTGCTCTTAACGGCTGAGCCATCTCTCCAGCCCTGAGTGCCTGGTTCTAGCCTCAGCCCTGAAAACTGAATCAACACAGCAGGAAGGTGTACCGTTAGGTGAGGTTACCTCAGGGGCAGTGCCAGGAGCATTCAGCCGCCCCACCCCCACCCCCCACACCCCCTTTTGGAATCAACCCGGAGAACCTGGCAGCTGGCAGTGTGTTATCTTTTCAGAGAATGGTTTCTTCTTTTTCCTTTGCTGGAGATGCAAGCCAGGGCTTCCCACATGCTAGGTAGCATTGGATGCTTCTCCTTCTTCTTTTTACATCCCTTTGTGTGTAGGGGGTAAAAGGGGGGATGGCATGTGTTTGCCGCAGCCCTCTGTGGAGTTGGTTTTCTCCTTCCATCATGTGGATCCTTGGATGGAGTCTGAGCTGTAGGTGGCATTAGCCCTCAGAGCCATCTCGCTGGCAACAAGCGACCTTTTGCGCCTGCCTTCTTCCCTCTTTTTAAAAAATTAATTTATGTATTCACTTCATTTCCCAATGGTAGCTCTTTCCCTCCCTCCCTCTTCTCCCTGTCCCTCCTCCCCTTCTCCTCAGAAAAGGGGAGCCCCACCACCACCAGCCCACCGCAGCACATCAAGTCACATCAGGACTGAGTGCATCCTCGTCCCCTGTGGCCTGGGAGGCAAGCAGCCCTCGCCAGGGGAAAGGGATCAAAATGCTGGCAACCCAGTCCATGTGAGAGAGAGCCCCCTCTCCCCTTACTAGGCATTCCACATGAGCCTTCTTCCCTTAACAAATCTTTTTGAGGCTCATGGGCCTTGTAGCAGAAGCCGTATAGCTTTCCTCTTGATGCCTGGGTGCCATTTTGTCAAGTGAAGACTGAGCAGCTGAGCAGCTCAGGGACCCTTGAGCTGAGAGAACAGAGAGGGGCGGGGTGCAGAACAGAGAGGGGCGGGGTGCAGAACAGAGAGGGGCGGGGTGCAGGACAGAGAGGGGCGGGGTGCAGAACAGAGAGGGGTGGGGTGCAGGACAGAGAGGGGCGGGGTGCAGAACAGAGAGGGGCGGGGTGCAGGACAGAGAGGGGCGGGGTGCAGAACAGAGAGGGGTGGGGTGCAGGACAGAGAGGGGCGGGGTGCAGAACAGAGAGGGGCGGGGTGCAGAATAGAGAGGGGCGGGGTGCAGAACAGAGAGGGGCGGGGTGCAGAACAGAGAGGGGCGGGGTGCAGAACAGAGAGGTGGCTCGGGGTACAAGGTTTGCCTGCCTTTGCACTGGACAAACAACAAACACCAATAGTCAAAAACCCTGCACGCATCATCCTAGCTAGATCTGGTGGTACATGCTTACAATCCCAGCTCTTCCCAGAGGCTGCAGGCAGAGGGTTTTTAGCTCAGCTGCCCTTGAGTTCAATGGCTATTTTGACTACACAGTAAGTCCAAGGCCATGCTAGACAACTCACCGAGACCCTGTTTCAAAATAAGAAGAATTAAAAGGGCTGGAAAGCAGGCCAGGTGGTAGGGTGCTTGCCCCTGGGGAGAGGAAGGGGGGGGGGGGCAGCAGGCTCTTGAGCATGCTACGTAAACACAGCTGTACTCCCAGCTTTAAAACCAATATTACAAAGTCGGGCGTGGTGGTGCACGCCTTTAATCCCAGCACTACAAAGCAAGTCTAGGACAGCCAAGACTACACAGAGAAACCTTCTCTCGGAAAAAAAAACAACCCAAAAACCTCAATACTACTTTTGTCTATTTTGTTTGTTTTTTTGGGTTTTTCAAGACAGGGTCTTTCTGTGTAGCCTTGGCTGTCCTGGACTCACTTTAAAGACCAAGCTGGCCTTAAACTCACAGTGATCCACCTGCCTCTGCCTCCCAAGTGCTGGGATTAAAGGCATGCGCCACCACACTCGGCTCATTTTTCTATTTTGTGTGGGTTGGGGGTACACATTGCCGTGTCAATGTGAAAACCAAGTTTGGGAGAGCCAGTTCCCTCTTGCCACAGTGTGGGTCCCAGAATCAAATATTAGCAGTGGGCTCCTTGTCTGCCTGGGCTATCTCACTGATTCTTTTTTTTAAACTTTGAGACAGGCTCTCAGCAAGTTGGCCCCGGCTGACTTTGAATTCTCTGTAGCCCAGAATTTGCCTGGGCCACTACACCAGCTGAAACTCTTTTCTTTTTTAAAAAAGATTTATTTATTTATTTATTTATTTGTTTGTTTGTTTATACAGTATTCTGCCTAAATGTGTGCCTGCATACCAGAAGAGCACACCAGATCTCATTGTAGATGGTTGTGAGCCACCATGCGGTTACTGGGAATTGAACTCAGGACCTTTGGAAGAGCAGCCAGTGCTCTTAGCCTCTGAGCCATCTCTCCAGCCCCAAGCTGAGACTCTTTCATACTGACTATGTGCTGGGTGCCCTGGGCTTGGGTCCAGAGCCTCACCCCTTCCAAAGGACCTTCCAAGACAGGAATAATTGTCTCTGTCAAAGGCCAGGGTGGGATCTGGTGATCACCCCGCCAGTCTTGGGTTCCCCAACTCTATCGTGGGTCTAACCTGCATGCACCTCTTTGTCATCTGATGGGTTCTGTGATAACGATGACAGGAGGCAATATTCGAGGGACACTGTCGTCACCTGGCTGGCTGCTATCCATAAGCAGAAAGGTATTGTCCCTGATGGCCTCTGTGGGAGCCAGACTAGAAGCCTTGCACAAAACCCCAAGTCAGCAGGTTCACCGAGGGCAGCTGCTGGCCCGAACCATTTTATCATGTCAGTAAATGTCAGTGTCTGGGCTTCCTCATTGCTGGCTGTGGTTTCTTCCCTCATCATACAGACTAAATTTACCATGCTGTCTTTCTCATACCTGGCGGAGCCCACCTGTAACCTCAGCGCCCAGGAAGCTGAGGTGTTGGCTCTGAGGTAAGAAGATTGCTGCAACTTTGAGGCCAGTCACAGCTACACAGTGAGTTTCAGGCTAGCCTTGGCTACAATGTGAGACCGGATGAATCTTTACACACAGAAGAAGGGTAACCCGGCATCTGATTCAGAGCCCGGTGGGTCACCAGAACAGGTGCCCCGAGGCAGTTCCTGTTGTCTGGTTCTGTCCCAACCTGCCTGGCAGCCTGTTCCACCCAGACTTCAGGAGCCGGCAGCCAGGTACCCCGAGGTGTTCCGGGAGGCTGGAGAAACCAGCTCCTGGAAGAGGAGGCATGCCACCAGTCTCAGTCCGGAGTCCATCCTATGAGGGACCAAACCAACTTGGTTTAAATTTTGTTCCAGATCTCCAAATTGTGTTTACCACATCTGTGCAGTATAGGGGTAACGCTGGACACCAGTGAGTGACCCACAGCCATCAAGGTGGTACAGTGGGCAAAGTGCTCTCTGCCAAGCCTGGACAGCCTGAGTGCAACCTCTTAGACCCACATGGTGGAAGGAAAGAATTGGCTTCTGCAAGCTGTCCTTTGACCTCTGAGTGCATGCTGAGGTACACACGTCCACACTTATACACACAAAATAAGTAAACGTTAAAAAAAAAGTAAAGCCAGTGGCCCAAGACTCACTCTCTCACCTGCGTCCTGCCCTGCAGTCGAGTCATGTGGCCTTGAGAGATATTCCCTGTGGAAAGAATAGACACAAAGGCTTGGCTCCAAGAACACTGGCAGGACAAGAGGGGCAGGCGGGTGACTGCTAACAAACCCAGGGTCGGCCTCCCTGAGAAAGGTCAGATTCTAGACAGCATAGCCTTGGAAAGAGGTAATTCCTGCCAGAGGGAAGGCACAGAGCGGTGTGACTGGGAAAGGCCATATGGGACAGTTCAGCATTTCTCTGAACTGGGAGCCACTGCAGGATTCCCAGCAAGGCAAGAGTGTTTTCATTTGAGCAAAGACGGAAACAACTAGATTTCTAGGCACAGATGAGTCAGTGGCTGGCTTCTTTCTTCCCCTGGAGAAGGGGACAAGGCTCCTTACTTGTCAGCCACCTCAGGTCAACACCTTATCAACTCATCTCAGAGCCCACAAAGGTTTTGGGGATGAGTGGGGGCAGCCAGCAAAGAAACTCTCAGGGAAGGTCTCTGATTGGCCCAGCTTGGACCAATCACTGTGGTAGTAAAGGTCAGGGATTTTATTGAGTAGTCTGGTTCACTTGGCAAATGCATGTACTGGGATTACAGGTTTACGAAGTGCTGGGGATTGTTTTGGGCCAGGGTGATAGTTCACTGGATAAATTACAAGTCTGGCCCAGGTTTCGTCTCAGGAACCCATAAGAGATTCGAACCCAGGACAGGAAAACACCCAGGCGCCCAAGAACCATCCTGCCTGCCCAAAGACCAAGCAGCAGAAAACCAAAGTCTCTGTCTCAACAAGGTGGAAAGAAAGATCTGACTTCTGAGAGCTGACCTCTGACCTCCCTCCACAGGGTCAGGCAGGGTGAAGACCACAGTATGAGCCTGACTTCAGAGGTGGCTGTGCTACAGGCTACGGTCAGTTTCATTTTCTCTCTTTCACCCCGAGGGTTTATTTCCCCACCACTGGCTGTGTGCTCTAGGGAACACAAGCCAGCTGCTGGGGTGGAGTCATTTCCTCGCCTCTCCCAGAGCCCTGTGCAGCAATCTTCAAAGCCAGCTCTGAGAGCTCCTCACTGATCCCCAGGAAATGACAAGAAAGGAGTCTTGGTAAACTCCAGGCTGCTCCAGGACCAACCCTCTTCCATAGGAAGTCTCCACTACTAGGTCAAGAGAAGAAACAAAACAAAACAAAACAAAACAGTCTAGGAGCTTCTCTCTGCTCATTTTTTTTTCTGCGCATGACCCCCCAGCTTGTGGCAAGGGAGGGATAACACCCCTTTAAAGCCGAAGAAATCCTGGGACTCTCCCGTAAGACCCCTATACCTGGGCCTGGAGAGCACCCACGCAGCAGCTCACAAGGGTTTGTAACTCCAGTCCCAGGGGAGTTCTGGACTCCATGGGCTCCGTCTGCATGTGGTACACAGACACATGTAGCCAAAACACCCCCCCCCCCCCCCCCCCCCCCCCCCCCGACAAAGGAGATAAGAAGGAGGAGAAGAAAAAGTCTCCGCCCATACACATCTTCAATCCCAGCACTCAGGAGTCAGAGGTAGTTGCCTTTCTGTGAGTTTGAGGCCAGCCTGGTCTACATAATGAGTTCCAGGCCAGTCAGGGCTACAACAGTAAGACACAGCCTCAAAAAACAAAACATTTACATAAAGAAGGCGAAGCAGGTGATGGAATTGTACTTAACTTTTTTGTTACTTGTTTGGGTTTTTTCGTTGTTGTTGTTGTTTGTTGTTTTTTCCCGAGACAGGGTTTCTCAGTGTAGCCTTGGCTGTCCTGGAATTCACTATGTAGACCAGGCTGGCCTCGAACTCACAGAGACACATCTTCATCTACCTCCAGAATGCTGGGATTATAGGCGTGTGCCACCACTGCCTGGCCTTAATGAAATAATTCTAAATAAAAGCTCAAGGAGGCTGCATCTGAAACATAAAAAACAGATGGTATCTTAGATATCTAACAGTTATGAACGTAAACTACACTAATGGTTCTTGCTCTTGCCCAGCAGTGGTGGCGCACGCCTTTGATCCCAGCACTTGAAAGGCAGAGGCAGGCAGATCTCTGAGTTCAAAGAAAGCTGAAAACAATCCTTTTGATCAGTCACAATTAACTTTCCCACTGCCTGAGACGGGATCAGGAATATTTATTAATTGTGCCGATGTCTCTTGGCTGGGGCTTCTCAATAAACCTGTGACTTCTCGGTAGCCGCTGACAACCATGAGGCTGGTGCTGAGAGCTCGGGAGGAGGTGGTCTCTGCCCTTCCTTCTCTACCCACTCTTTGCGGCTGGTGCCACTGGCCTCGTTTTCCCAGGGGATATCTGCAATAGGCAACAGCTGGCAAGCCTTGGGCAACTAGAGGATCTTTCTAGAACTCTAGATGCCACCTGTGTTCCCCTCTCCCTGGGCTGCTAGGGGTGATGCTGCAGACACCTCAGTGTTGCTCTCAGGGTGCCAGGACAGGGTGTGACTATAGATGCTTGCTCTTGGGACCCGTGTCTGGGTTAGCATGTAAGATCCACAGTTACTTAGTGACTTCCTGTTTTCCCTATCTGGGGCTCAGAGAGGATGGATGCTGAGAGGGGCCAGGGCCACACAGTCAAACCAGATGCAACATTAAGTAATTATGATTTCTGATTCTGGCCAGGCGTGGTGGCACATGACTTTAATTCCAGCACTTTGGAGGCAGAGAGAGGCAAGCTGATCTCTGTTAGTTCGAGGCCAGCCTGGTCTACAAAGGGAGTCCAGAACAGCCAGGGCTAACACAGAAAGACTCTGTCTTGAAAAACAAAACAAAAAATTGTTTAAATAGACACTGAGAAGTACATATCCAAGCAACCTGCCACTACTGCTCACCTTAGCCTGGCTTTAGACTCACATCCTGTAAGGTGGTTGACAGGTTGCTGGAATTGCTTGCGGTCACTTTCAGAAAGACAGGTTTCTGCTCTAGCTAGCCAGCACCCTTGCCTTCTTCTGCATGGGATCCCAGGCGAATGCCACTGTCCCTGGGGACCATTCTTTCATCAGTTTCGTAGCCAGACTGACCAGAAGACAAAAGCATCTCTTTAGAATACTTGTTGTCTGTGTCAGGACTGGCTACTTGTTAGGTCTGGATGTGGTGAAGATGTTCCCTGGGAAAGCCCTGTGTCACATGACCCAGGAGCGGCATATGGACAGGCTGTCCATAGGCCCTGGCTGTCCTGGACTCACTTTGTAGAGTCAAGGCCACCTCGAGCTCACAGCGATCTGCCTGCCTCTGTCTCCCCAAGTGCTGGGATTACAGGTGTGCGCCATAGGACTCAAGGGAATACAGAACTCATATTTAACAGGATCAATCAGCCAAATAAAAGACAGGGAACTCAGTAAGACTCTTGAAGATGAGCTGTCTTTAGCAGCTTGCGGTGTTCCCCTAAACTGTAGGACATTCCTGCCATAAAGCTTCTTCTACCAGTTACCAATTTATCACTGGTTTGTTGTTGTTTTCTGAGACAGGGTTTCTCTGTGTGCCCTGGCTATCCTGAAACTTACTCTGTAGACCAGGCTGGCCTCCAACTCACAGAGATCTACCTGCCTCTGCCTTGAGTATGTGCTACTGTGCCTGGCATTTTGTTTTGGTTTTTGGTTTTTCGAGACAGGGTTTCTCTGTGCAGCCTTGGCTGTCCTGGACTCACTTTGTAGACCAGGCTGGCCTCGAACTCACAGCGATCCGCCTGCCTCTGCCTCCCGAATGCTGGGATCAAAGGCGTGCGCCACCACTCCCCACATGGCATTTTGGTTTTGTTGTTAGCAAATATTTTACATTTTAATTGAAACAGGCTGCCTGTGATTTGTTTGTGCTTAAAAAAAAAAAAAAAAAAAAAAAAAAGCAGCTTGATTGCCTACTCCTTTGTTAAGGGGGCAAGCTAAACCAGTTTGGGTAGGTTTTTTTTTATAGATATTTTCATTTTCTCAAATACTTTCAAGTTAGTAATCATCAGGCAGGAGACCAGCTAGAGAGCCTCATGGTAGTTGAGCTTGAAACATTTTTTTCCTTTTTTTTGAAATTTTATTCTCCATTTTTACATAAGTTTTTCTTTTCTCCTGAGGCGTTGCTTATCTATGCAGGCCAGGGAATATGTTTCCGGTTGGTTTTCTGTGCTGCTAGGGCATGGATGGGGTTCCTCAGCCTTCACCCTCAGCAGATGATGCGTGGACATCTTCTCCCACCGGCTCTCAGGGTGTCCTGGGTGATGGGCCCTCAGATGTGTCTTCCTGGGCGAGCGAGGACAGACCCTTCTGACCCAGGAACGGGGTGCATTGGTTCAGTTTCCCCAAGGCCTGGCAGGTCCAGGGGTGCTCCCCCTGGTCTCTCCACAGGTGCCTCTGGCTTTAGTGTCTATCACCAGGCACTCATAAAACTCCTAAGCTAAAGAAAGGCTTGGCAACGTCACAGGGTAAGTAGAAGCTGAGGAGGAGTGTCAGGGGCAAAGGCCTGAGGATAATGAAAATATTTCAAAGACTATGAAACCAAGACAAATAAAAGGGAGACCAAATGCCTTCCAGGTCTGGGGGGGGGAGTAGGGGGAGGGAGGAATATGCCAAAAAACAAGCTAATCAGCCAGAATCTAAATGCCTTTAGAGCTCAGAACGCAAGCAAGCAGGCCAAACAGTCCAGACCAAAAATGCTTTCAAGGTGACCAAGCAAACTAGATACCCACACCGAATGCGCTGAAAGCAGAGCAAAAAGGCGTCAATCAAAGTGGGACCTTTCAGCTAAGGATAACTTCGGGAGCCACTTTGAGTGACCATGATGACCTGGGAACAGATTTAGGTCACCCCATTTTCCAACCTAGAAGCAGTCTCATGGTGTTCGCAATGCATTGCTGGGTACAGGAAGATGGCGGGAGCTCCTCCAGAGGCTTAAGAGGCTTTCTGATAGCACTAGTGGCTTTTGGATTAGTAGAAACTCTGCCTGTAAATCGGTCTGTCCTAGGAGATGTCAGCTGTGACATGGAGATTAAGGAATTCGCCTCTGGACCTGCAACATTCCAACCTCTCCACAGCCCTGATCCCAATCCACCATGAGTCTCCTTGGTCACAGGCCCCTTCCAGGAGTGTTTCCTCAAAGACTGATGCAGCTTCTTAGGAGTTTTTGTTAACAGCTGGGATCCTGGTTTGTCCACTTCGGGGCTGGAGCTTGGGGCTTGTTTCAGAGAGGGCCAAGCAAGATGCAGCTGTCCCCTGCAGCCCATGGAGGGCTGTGCACTAAAGGCCCCCGTGCCTGGATTTGGTTTGTGATCTGGGAGACAGCAGAGCCTACAGACTGGGATTTTTGTTTGTCTGTTTTTGTTTTACGAGACAGGGTCTCTCTGTGTTAGCCTTGGCTCTCCTGGACTCGCTCTGTAGACCAGGCTGGCCTCGAACTCACAGCGATCCTCCTGCCTCTGCCTCCTGAGTGCTGGGATTAAAGGTGGCTTCAGACCGAAATTTTTTTTTATCTAGTGTTACTTTTCTGGTGCTGAGAGTGTCCAAGAGCCTCAGAGACTCTGGGCAAGGGCTCTGATGCTGAGCCACAGAGCTTTGACTGAGGGCTTGTTCTTTTTGTTTGTTGGTATATGTGTGTATGCGCGTGTCTACAATGCCTGTATGTAGTGTGCACACGTGTTTGTGTACAGAGGTGCACATGTCTGTGTCCTGCCATTGCATTTCTTTTTTTCTTTCTTTCCTTTTTTTTTTTTTTTTTTTTTTTTTGCTTTTCCCCTTGCCTGTCCTGGACTCTTATAGACCAGACTGACCTCAAACTCACAGCAATCCACCTGCCTCTGCCTCTGGAGTGCTGGGATTAAAGGGCTGCGCCACCACGCCTCTATTCTCCTGAGATGAGAGTCTCTCACCAAACCTGGAGCTAAGCTGGTGGCCCACAAGACCAGTACTCCCCCTGCACAGACTGGGCCACTTACTGGCTTTTACACAGGAGCTGGGGACTTGAACTCAGGTTTTCAGGATACACAGCCAGCACTCACTCTTACCACTGTGATGTGAGCAAGCAGGTAGATACACGGAGTTCCTGTAACAAAAGTTCTGTTGTGTTATGCTTAGGGTCACCACACAAGGGCCACACTCTAAACCCCTAACTATGGTCCTAAGCCTGTCTCCCCAAGGCTGCTCACCTGTGCGATGTATCTTAGCTGAGAGTCAGGTCCGGTCTCTAACAGAAGTCTCTGATATGAGGGTCAGGATCCTGGGGAAGACTCTCCAGCTACAGGGCAGATCAAGGTGGCGTCTCTCCAGATGTGCAGAGCAGAGCGTTGCTTATAGATTGTCCAGTGAGCATCATGGGGGTCTAGGACTATCTGCTTACCTTGAGTGAGTGATGGCACTGGGTTCTGGTTATCAGGTGCAGCCTTGGGTGTAGTGGGGTTCCTGACTAAACTATTTTTACATGTCTAAAAGGCATTTTGTTGTTGTTTTTTGAGACAAGGTTTCTCTGTGTAGCCTTGGCTGTCCTAGACTCGCTTTGTAGACCAGGTTGGCCTCGAATTCACAGCGATCCACCTGTCTCTGCCTCCTAAGTGCTGGGATTAAAGGCGTGTGCCACCACGCCTGGCCATAAAAGGCATTTTTTTTTTTTTACTATGCTCATTACACACTGAGCCTTGTGTAGTCCAGCGTGGCCTAAAACTCAACACGGAGCCAAGGTGGACCTTGAATCTCTGATCCTCCTGCGTCTACCCCTGGAATGTTGGCTGCAATGACAGGTGTGCACCACCTGGCTGTTTCAGTGTATGTGTGTGTGTGAGTGTGTGTGCACACACACACCCTCATGTGTGTGTACTCAAGGACCATGGCGTAAGTATGGAAGTCAGACGAGCCAGCCCATAGCTGAGCTTTTTGACCAGAGAGCTACCTGATGCAGACCCCTGGCAAGGAGAGCAGAAAGCTGGCTACCTGCCCAGCTCCCTTCCCATCCTTCAGCCACAGACACACCGTTGTCAGGACAACCAGACCTTGCTGTGGCTAGTGCCCTGGGAGAGAGTTATCTCTTATCTAGTGCTGCTAAGCTTGGTCTGGGAATGTCATCTAGCCCAGCTACCATTAGTTCACAATGTAAATCAGCAAGAAGCCGCCCACTGCCCACAGCAACAAGGACTCCCTCCTGTCACTCCAGCTAGGTAGGGACCATTAGCCCTATTCTGAGGAAGGGGAAACTGAGGCTCCTGCGCTCTTAGTAAGGGGGGGAGGTACTGCATAGCAGGTGGCCCTGGAGCTGTGTATGATGACATAAACATTTTACTGATTTAATCTTTTTCACACCTGCTTCACACTGGCCATGCAGGGACAACCGGCTGTAGTCACTTTCTTCTTCTACCATGTGGGCCTGGGAGTGGATCTCACGGTTCAAGCTTGGTGAAGGGCGCCTTTTCCCACTGAGCCATCTCACCAGCCTTGATTTTTTTTTTTTTAAGATTTATTTATTTATTATGTATACAGTGTTCTACCTGCATGCACACCTATATGCCAGAAGAGGGCACCAGATCTCACTCTAGGTGGTTGTGAGCCACCATGCAGTTGCTGGGAATTGAACTCAGGACCTTTGGAAGCGCAGCCAGTGCTCTTAACCTCTGAGCCATCTCTCCAGCCCCCAGCCTTGATTTTTGAGACAGTGTTTAATACGCGCCATTATGTAGCCAAGGATGGCCTTGAACTCCTGGTCTCTACACCTTGGGTGTGGGATCCCAGGTGGACAGGACATACAGGGCCTCATCTGTGTTAGGCAGATACTCTACCCACTGGGCCACATCGCCAGCCAAGACAGTTTAGTTGCAGCAACTGCTATTGCGGGGAAGGGCTGGTGGCCTGATAGTGTCATTTTGTAGCTAGGGAAAAGGCGGGGGGGGGGGGGGGGGGGGGGGCAGACGACACACATCTCTAGATGCACCGCCACTCTAAGGACTGGCTAAGTTTACCAGCAGAGTGACAGTTCAGACAGTTGTCCTAGATCTCTGTTGCTTTGAGGCGTAGCCAGGCTATTGTTTTTAAGGTACATGTATGATCTGTAGGCCCGGCTATCAACCAATCAAGACACAGACACTTGTTATATTTTAAAATAGCCTTAGTTAACCTGGGGCAGGGCAGGTATCAATCCTCTAAACTACCTCCCATAGTGGGGCAGGCATGGGATCCCTGCCTCAATCCCATGCCACCTGCTTCTAATAACTTCTATCAAGTTACCTCCCATCCATAATCCCAAATACTTGCTAATGTTCTTCATCTGGGCTGGATTCTCCACCCACGCCATAGACCATGTGCTCCTCCTCCATCTAACCCATGGCAGCCTTCCTCTCTTCCTTCAGGTCTCTCTCCTTCTGTTCTTGGCCGTCTTTCTTTTTCCCAGAATCCTCTCTCTCTAAGCCCCACTTATCTTCTACCCTGCCCAGGAGAGATGGCTTTTTATTAAGCAAAAGGTGGGTCAGATAGCAAGCAGTAATTAGCATCAAAACACATCAGATGATCCCAACACCAGGCTGCCACAGCTGCAGCCCTTCTGGGCAGGTTGCTGTTCCTTACTTATGGCCTGGTTGCTTGGAGAGTGGAGCGAGCAGGAAATAGTGCCTCTCCCCCAGACCAAGAGTCAGTGAGATGAACAAGAGCCAAGGGCAAGTGCAGCAGGCAAGGGGTCAAGAGTCTGTAAGTCAGGCTCTTTGCTGGAAGGGGGCTCATGGGAATAACGAGCCCACGCAGCTGCCAGGGTGACTCCACCGAGAGCCGGTGGTACAAAGCAAAAATCGCTGGAGCTTAGAAGCCGGGGCTGCAGAGTCAAGCATGGCAGCAGTGCATGCCTGTCACCTCAGCACTGGAGAGGCAGAGGCAGAAGGATTGGGAGGCCAAGGTCACACTGGGCTGAGAAAGAAGAGGGGCTCAGCCGAGGAGCAGGAGGGGAAAATGGCTCCGTTGATAATATATAAAGACCAGACCACATCTGCTCGTGGGTTGGGCGATGGTGGCTCAGGCCTGTAATCCTAGCACATGGGAGGCAGAGACAGATGGATCTCTGTGAGTTCAAGGCCAGTCAGGGCAAGGGCTAGATAGTGAGATATTCCCTTTCCCTCCCTCCCCCACCCCTCTCTGCCCCCCCCCATCTCTCTCAAAGGAAAAAAAAAGTAAGATGGTTGGGCCAAAGAGACCTCAAGTCTATTCCTGGGGCTCACATGGAGGAACAGAACCAGTTCTAACAAGTTCTCCTCTGACTTTCACACATGTACACTGCCACACACGCACGATACATATAAATGTAACTTTAAAATAAACTAAAAACATAAGGTGTGCAATTGAGAAAGTCAAGCCAATGGCTTCCACACATAGGTGCACACATGTACATCCCCACCCATATGCATAAGTACACACCCGAATGCACATTCCCCCACCCACCCACCGGGCCAGAGGACGGCAGAAGCAGCCCACCCCAGTGGCTGAGTGTCCAGCATGATGGCCTGGCTCTGAGGCCCACCCTCTACCTGCACTGCCCTTCTGGACGGGTGGGCACGGGTAAACAGGATGCTGAGTCTGAGACCTGATGTTAAGATGAGAAAACAAACTAGGAAATACAAGGCTTTGCCAGGGAACAATGGTCCTGAGCCAAGGATGGCTGGGGGGCACCTCCATTCCTCTGTTTGTCCCAGCATTTGGAGCGCAAGTCTCTGGTTTCCTTCTTTACTGGAGCAGGGGGCCTGCCGTGGGTGATCAGGGTGGGCGGGGGAGTGGGCGGGGGCGACCGCAGGCCGCCTACTCAGGGCTTGGCCCGCCTCCTCCTCTCCTGAAGCCGCCTTGTAGGACAGTCTCACTCTCAGTCCCAGTGTCCAGGAATTGGAGCCCAGGCCGGCTAGCGGAGATGCCTTCCCTGGGCCTGGTGATGGAGAGCGGCCAGGTGCTGCCGGCCTTTCTGCTCTGCAGCACACTGCTGGTCATCAAGATGTACGTGGTGGCTGTCATCACAGGCCACACTAGGCTTCGGAAGAAGGTACGAGGGCTGTTGCTGCTGCTGCTGCTGCTGCTGCTGCTGCTGCTGCTGCTGCTGGTGGCGGTGGCGGGTGGTGGTGGGGATCAGCACTGGGCTGACTTTTCCCTGCAAGAAAATCTGGGAACTGAAAAAAACGGAGCTGAGGTGTGCATACCAGCGTGCAGTGGGAGCTGCTTCAGAGCTGCCATTGCTGCAGCCCTACTGG
Organism: Acomys russatus; assembly: GCF_903995435.1. Lineage (NCBI taxonomy): Eukaryota > Metazoa > Chordata > Mammalia > Rodentia > Muridae > Acomys > Acomys russatus. The sequence continues at coordinate 52,472,002 of NC_067160.1, forward strand.
ATGCTGCCTTGGCTTTCGGGCTCCTGAACTCTCTGGTTTGAGAGTACTCAGGGCTCCCTTGCTCAACTCCAGCTGAAGGGGCTGCCACAGGAGAGGCGACTCACTCTGACAGCGAGAGATCTCCTGACCTGGTAGTTTCCCGGCAGGCAGGGAGATTTCAAATCAGGGTGGAGTGGGAACCGGCCAAACAGGAGCCTAAGAAGTTTTTTGTTGTTGTTGTTGTTTTTCTCCGTGGAAATTCCCATTCCCCATGGACGCCGCATACACTCACACTGCCTCTAGGGTCTGGTCCTAACCTGAGGGGTCCCACACGACATTCTCTGGTCCCAGTCCTGGCAAGTAAACAGCCGTAAAAGAGCCCACTCAGAGCTGGTGGGAGTGGCCAGGACTCCCGGACCTGTTCCTCCGCTTCGGATGGACCCCTGGAAGCTTCCAGGAAGCAGAACCCCGGGACGGGATATGTGTGTGTGTGTGTGTGTGTGTGTGTGTGTGTGCGCGCGCGTGCGCGCGCGTGTTGCCTACAGGCGCTTTTTCCTAAACTAGCCTTTGTCCAGCCCAAAGGCGAGGGGGCGTGCGGGTGGGAGCTCCTGATGAGACGCTTGCCCTTCAGCCAGGTTTATCCTCTGGGGCAGGTACTGGCAGGAAAAAAGGCAAGATCACCGCTTACTGACTGCCTCTGGTTCTCGGGCTTTGGTCTGTCCTGGGACACAGATGCCGGGAGAGATAGCCCCATTCTGTCCTTGTCCCCTACGCAGGGCCCTCAAAGCTAAGCACTAAATTACCACCAGAGCCTGGGGAAGACAGTGGAAGTTAGTTTCCCTTGGTGTTTCCAGTGAGAGGCTTCCGTGGGTCTTTCCATGCGCCAGAGCCTCGCTTCCTTCTGGGCTCCTTTCCCACAGCAGTGACTGAGGGAAGCCTTCCTGCTTTGGGCCCTGGGGCTCCTCCGTTGGTGCCAAGGGGACCAAGGGGGTACCAGCTGTAGAGAGGATGGGAGTAGGCTCAGGATCCTATCCCCACCAGCCTGGAGAACTCAGTGCCCCCCCTCTGCGAACTTGGAATGGTGAACACGCCACTCGCCACCCATGTTGGTCCCTAAGACTGGCTCCTACTGGGATCTGCTATGAACAGCAGCAGCCACAGGTCCTTCCTGAAGTGCATGCTGAGTGACCCTTGGCACTAGAGCTGGTTCCCTGACATCTGACGACCAGGGTCTCCACTGGTAGCAAAGCTGAGCCCTCAGAGTTGGCGACTTAGGAGCCAACAGGGAGGAATTCTGGGTGGGAGATCCTAGCCTTCCCGTGTCATTGTACATTTTCCTCAGGTAGGGCAAGAGCAGGCTCATCTGGCAGCTGGCTCTATGGGCAGTCTGCAGTGAAGTGCCCCCACTTGGAGGCTTAGACAGGTCGTCAAAGATGTCACCAGAGTTGATTTGGGTGGGTGGGGCGTGGCGGGGCTTTGCCTCAAAGACCACAGGCCTCTACTCTTTTTCCAAGGAAAGAAACCGATAATCTGCCAGCACCACCCCCCTTCGCCCCTCGGGCTGCCCCACTGGTCCAGCGAGGCCCAGATCTTTATCCTGAGTCTTCTCAGATGAGGAAGCTGGGGATCCTGGTGGCCAGTGAGGGTCTTAGCTTCTAGCCAGGCTCTTGAGAGCCCCTAGTGGCTTCTGCTTAGCTGTTTGTTTGAATCTTTTGAGACAAGGTCTTACGGTGTAGACCAGGCTGGTCTTGAACTCACAGAGATCCTAGACCTACCTCTGCCTCCAGAGTGCTGGGATTAGAGGTGTACGCCACCACACTCCACTATTTATCTTCTTTTAGTTTGCTTTTTGAGGTTCTGGGAATGGAAGCACAGGACCTTGAGCCTTTCCTGGCTAGCAGGAGGACGCTTTCACCGGGAGTTCCCGTGCCTGGCCTCGAGAAGAGGCTCGGGGGAGCGGGAGGAACGGTCTGTAGGCCGCCTAGGTGGCTGTACTGTGTCGCCTAGCTCCTGAGCCTGGTCCTCAGTCATGGTGATCCTCAGCTGGTGTATTTCAGGCTTTTGCCAACCCCGAGGATGCCCTGAAACGTGGAGGCCTCCAGTACTTCAGGAGTGATCCAGACGTGGAGCGCTGTCTCAGGTGAGTACCTGTGAGTCTGGGACTTGGCCACAGACCTGCCTGGTCCCTGTGTAAGACTCCGATTGGGGAGAGTCTATACTGGGAAACAACAAATGAGAGAGAATGGAGACTGGGTCAATGCAAAGGCAAGAGGTTTATTGTTCCGGCATGCTGGGGTCCACCTGCACACAGGAGTGAGGCAACCCTGAGCAGAAGAATCTTAGGGTTTTTATATTCTTAGCCTGGGCAGATTTTGCTCACAGTTCCAGGAGGGGTGGGATAGGTGAGGCTGTGGCCTGGAGGGGTGAGATAGGTGAGGCTGTGAAACTTTACAGTCCCTTAGGCAGGTTGGGTGGAGATTGAGTCTCCAGGGAAGTTGTTTTATCTGAGCTAATCGCTCCAGTGGAGTTTATGGAAACTGCTAAGCAGGTCTAGTTTATGGCAGTGCGTGGTCCTTCCAGGACCGCAGGCAGAAGTGAAGTCATCTGGAGACAAGTTCTCATACAGAACATGGTATTAAGTGCAGAATATAAATTACATATAGGAGATGGCATTAATTTTGCCGCTACACCTGTCCTTGCAGAGTTTCTGAACTGGGCTCTTGAGAGTCACCTGTGTGTCCAAGGGTGTCCCTGGGCCTGACTTCCCCCTAGGCTATTATAGTTTACCCATTGCATTTTCTTGGAAAGGAAAAATCTCAGGATCTAGAATTACAAAGGGGAGGTAGAAGCAGGATACTAGACCAGAATTCTAGGTCAACTAAGGACAGAGGGAGATCATCTGAAGTAAGCAAACAGGAAAAAAAAAAAACAAAAAACAAACCCAGGTGAGATGTAGTAGCTTACACCTGTGATCCCAGCATTTGGCAGGAGAGTCAGGAATTCAAGTGGATCTTCGACTTGTACATGTCCCAGTGTATGCATACTCTCTCTCTTTCTAAATGTAAAAATTAATAATAATACTTATTGAGCCGGGCGTGGTGGCGCACGCCTTTAATCCCAGCACTCGGGAGGCAGAGGCAGGCGGATCGCTGTGAGTTTGAGGCCAGCCTGGTCTACAAAGTGAGTCCAGGATAGCCAAGGCTACACAGAGAAACCCTGTCTTGAAAAACCAATAAGAAAAAAAAAAAATACTTATTATTATTACAGTATAAAATTTTTATTATTACTCAGCGTGGTTTGCCACCACTCCCAGCCCTGTAAAAATCATTTTTAAAGTGAGTTTTAAGGCTAGGTATTGTGTAGCCGGGCGTGGTGGTGCACACCTGTAATCCCAGCACTCAGGGAGGCAGAGGCAGGCAGATCACTGTAAGTTCGAGGCCGGCCTGGTCTACAGAAAGAGTCCAGCACATCCAGGGTTACACAGAGAAACCCTGTCTCAAAAACACAAAACAAAACAAAAGACAAACAACAACAAAAGGCACATATCCATGATGACAATGTTTTGGAGGTTGAGGCAGGAGAATTACTTTGGGTTCTAGGCTGATATAGGCTATAGGATAAGTCTCAAAAAAAGCAAAAGAAAACCAACAAACAAACAAGAATCTGGGTTATGTAAACGTCCCAAGTTGATTTTTAGCAGCCGGCTCAGTATTGGAGTTTGGGAGAGGGACATTTCTTTGCTATCTTTTCAGTAATCCAGACCAAAGAGGGGTACTGGGGTGACAGGAGCAAGGAAGAGGACTTGGTGAGATGTGTAACAAATCACCACCACAGGCTCCCAACACATCCTCTTGCATCACAGGCAGAAATGGGTGGGACAGTGTCACTTCCATAACAGAATTCCCCTCTGAAAACAAAGTCTGGGAGGGTTTCCTGATGCTTTGCTTAGCCACTGGCAGTAATGTACACACTTGCGGTTTTAAAACATGACAACAGTGTGTCATAGGCAGCGGGGCTCCTGGCCACTCTAGCAGGTCCTTCCCGCTGTTGCCCATTCATTGTTTAATGAGCCCCTACTACGGGGCAGGCACTATGTACAAGGCACTGGCTGGTTTCACGAATAAACAGCCTTGCCTAACCATGACCCCGTATTGGTGACTGTTGGTTTGTCTGGGCAGTTCTGAGCCACTGGGAAGGAAAGGGTAAGTGATGTAAGCAGGCATCCCAGCCATCCATCAACAACCCCGGGGTGGGGGTGGGGCAGGGTGGGGGTGGGGCAGGGTGGGGTGGGGGAACAAAAGACCTATAAGGGACTTGGACTTGAATTTCCACCTACCCAATAGGTAGGATTTTACTTCTTTTTTTTTTTTTTTTTAATATTTTGCTTTATATTTATTTTACTTTATGTGCACAAATGTTTCCTCTGTGTGTGGTTACGTGCCTATTGGATCCCTTGGAACTGGGCCTACAGATGTTTGTAAGCCTCCATATGGATTCTGGGAACTGATCCCATTAGTCCTCTGCTAGAGAAATCCGTGCTCTCAGCCCTCGCTCTAGCCAGGATTTCATCGCTCATCCTCTCCGGTACTGAAGCTTAGGTGGTTGGCACTCAGTCTAGCATTTTCTGAACACTCCCACCTAATGATACTAGTGATCCACTTAGTGAAGCTTCGTTCAGGACTTACTGGGTACTTGGACCTGTGGGGGCTGGGCACCCAGATATTGGGGAACCCTCCCGATGCCATAGAACATCATAGAAAGTTGAAAGTTGGAGAGGAAGCTCAGGTTGGTAGACAGTGCTTGTGTACAATAAGCATTGGAGGCTAAAGCCGGGCGTGGTGGCGCGCGCCTTTAATCCCAGCACTCGGGAGGCAGAGGCAGGCGGATCGCTCGCTGTGAGTTCAAGGCCAGCCTGGTCTACAAAGTGAGTCCAGGATGGCCAAGGCTACACAGAGAGACCCTGTCTCGAAAAAAACCAAAAAAAAAAAAAAAAAAAAAAAAAAAAGCGTTGGAGGCTGGCCTCGGCTACATGAGACCCTGTTTTCTGGAAGGAAGGAAGCCAGTGGTAGCATGTCTTTTTAATCCCAGTACTTGGGAAGCAGAGGCAGGAGGATCGCTGTGAGTTTGGGTTCAGCCTGATCTACACAGTGAGTTCCAAGCCGACTAGAGCTGTGCAGTGAGACCCTGTCTCGAAGAAGAAAGAAAGTGCATTAGGCCGAAGGTACAGAACTGAGAATCACTCCTGCCACCAGGGACTGGCTGTATTGGGGGTGGGGTGGGCCCAGATAGTTAATCATTAGAACCTGGGCAGGCATCCGAGGGCCACCCTGCTGTGCTCACAGGAAGCATGAAGGATCCCCGATCATGATTTGCCTTGCAGATTAGCCAGCACTGACGACAAACCAGCCTGCTCCAGGCAATCTGGGACCAGGTTTAAAGAATGGAACCCCAGCCGGGCGTGGTGGCGCACGCCTTTAATCCCAGCACTCGGGAGGCAGAGGCAGGGGGATTGCTGTGAGTTCGAGGCCAGCCTGGTCTACAAAGTGAGTCCAGGATGGCCAAGGCTACACAGAGAAACCCTGTCTCGAAAAAAAAAACAAAAACAAAAACAAAACAAAACAAAAAAAAGAATGGAACCCACGTGGCTGGAGAGATGGTCCAGTGGCCTTGTTGCTCTTGGAGAGGACTCAGGTTCGATTCCCAGCACCCACATGGTGTCCTTTCCTGACCTCCTCAGGCACTAGGCACACATGTGGCACACACACATACATGCAGGCAAAATATTCATACAGATAATAAAATAGGCTAATTTAATTTTGTTATTTGTTTGTTTTGAGACCGGGTCTCGTTATGTAGCCTCTGGCTATCCTAGAACTCACTATGTAGACCAGGCTGGCTCGAACTCACAGAGATCCTCCTGTCTCTGCCTCCTGAGTACTAGGATTAAAGGCGGGAGCCACTATACTCAGCCTTAAAAATATTTTTTAAGAGATTTATTCATTTATTATGTGTGTATACAGTATTCGGCTCAAATGTATGCCTGTGTGCTTGCACAACAGAAGAGGGCGCCAGATCTCATTATAGATGGTTGTGAGCCACCGTGTGGTTGTTGGGAAGTCAGGACCTTTGGAAGAACAGTGTTCTTAACTTCTGAGACATCTCTCCAAACCCCTCCCTACCCCCCAATTTTTTTCTTAAGATTAAAAAGAGGAATGGAATTGAGGCCACCTGTATAGTGAGTGGCTCTCGCCTGGAATTCTGCCCTGAGGAGGTAGAAAGGGCAGGAGTTCAAAGCCAGCCTTAGCTGCACAGTACAACACCAGAGGCTTGGAGCACCATAGGGGAGACAGGAAGGAGGCAGCCGTGGGGAGTGAATGTGTAAGGAGCAGACAGAACCCTGAGTTAGGAGTATAGCCGACTGACAAGGGCACAGGAAAGACTGAAGTCCCCAACCCATAGGGGTGGCAAAGGCCTCCCCTGCTCAAACGCAAATGCTGGCAGGGTGGGAAAAAAAAAAACACTAGCAACTGCGTCCTGTTAGCACTCTGCTTCCGCCCACTTATGATGTCATTGCTTACCTGCTGGGGTTGGGGTGGGGGCGAGGGGGACACGTGACCCTGCCCAGGGCCATATAAAAGGACAGACCCTCCACGTGGTCTCTCTTACCCCTGTTACTTCTTACTTTCCTCTCTCTACCCCTCTCTTCTCTCTCTCTCTCTCTCTCTCTCTCTCTCTCTCTCTCTCTCTTCTTACTGTCACTCTCTCTTTAGGATACCCTTCCCTTTTTCCTTCTCCCCCCACGCTCATTTAATAAACTCCTCTACAACATAATATCTGCTGCCTGGTACCTTAGTATTTTATACCTTACCTTACCTTAAATCTTACTGCCTTAATTATTAAATACAAAACATCCTGCTCTGGGATTTTCACAGCTGGAGACTGCTCTCCCACAGAGACCGCCTGACACCACCACCACCGCCCCCCCCCCCCCCCCCCCCCCCCCCCCGCGCTCTGTTCATCATGAATGCCAGGTAGAGAACCCGTGGCCCGCCAACACTGGCTTTTCTTTCCTTGGTCAAGTCCCAGTCTTGCCCGACAGGTTCCCAGCCAGGACACCTAACCCAGGGCTGTTTCCCCAGAGGAGCATCCCAGCCATGCTTCCTACCGGTTCTCACCAGATGGGCTTTTAGTCTGAGGAAAGCAGTTTGCCAGGAAATTCGGCCCCTAGGTGCCAACCTCCTGCACTCCTCAAATGGCATCGTCCACAATGAACAGTGAGGGCAGGACACAGGCTCAGAGAGAAGGAGGGACACCTTCCTGTCAGAGCTGCTTGGTGGTGGCAGTCAGAGTTGGTGGCCCCTGGTGAAACCTCCTTTTCTCACTCCCGCCTGTGGCGGGGTTATCAGCTCCCAGAGAATGAGGAGCAATCAAAGCAGTGTCTAGGCCAGGGCTAGTGATTTGCTGGGTGGTGGTAGCAACAAATTTGAGGCCTTCCTAATCTGCTTTTCCAAACTGTTTCCCGGGTACCAACATATGCAACGCCCCAACTCTTCCTTAGCATAGTGACGTAATCTGCAGAGACAAAAGCAGTGTGCCAAGGTCTGGCAAACCCCATCTTACAAGAGGGCTAAGCCTCAGGACCGCCTAGTCTCAGCCCCACCCCTTATGGATTTCCCCCCTGCAGTTCCACCTTTGGCACCAAGCTGCAGAGTCCTCCTTGACCCCGAGCTCACAAGCACGTGTAGCATGAGTGGCAAGCTGGAAGAGAGGAGACATGTTGCTGAGCAAGCCTGGGGTCACCAGAGTGCTCTCCCCACCACTGCCAGTTTCTGCAGTAAAACAGTCCTGTGCCAACACGTGTTGAGGGTGAGGGGCAGGCCCGATGCCACAGGGGGCTGTGCGAGTCTCGTCTGGCGGGAACTGGCTTTGGCGACTTTGGCCTCCGAATAGTGGTTATTATTGGAGTGACACATTTCTCCCGTAAGTGATCTCCCTTACATGACTTTCTCCACGCCTTGTTTGGATACTGTGGCAGGGAGGGCAGGGGAGGTTTTCTTTGTGTTTTCAACACCCTGATTTCCCCATTCCTTCCTGCCCAGGGTACCACTGTGGTTTTGTGGGCCCCCATTGTGCTTTCAGACAGCTGAGAGAGAGGGAGGCCCTGGGTCTGCCTGGAGAGGAATCAAGGGAATGTGTTTTCTGTGCTGCGAGTCCCACATCCCTACCAGGGGCCTGTCACAGAGAGTAGGGACCACGTCTACCTGATCTGTGTGTCCCACACCTCCCTACTGGCTCTTGAGGTTTAATTATACTTGCTCTCAATCTGGTTTGGTTTTTGGTTTTTCAAGACAAAGTTTCCTTGTGTAACCGTGGCTGTCCTGGACTCACTTTGTAGACCAGACTGGCCTCGAACTCAAAGCGATCCGCCTGCCTCTGCCTCCCGAGTGCTGAGATTACAGGCATGTATCACCATACTCAGTTTTCTCTCTCCCCCCCCCTCTCAAATTTTATTTATTTATTGTGTATATAGTGCCTGCATGTACACATCAGAAGAGGGCAGCAGATCCCATTATAGGTGGTTGTGAGCCACCATGTGGTTGCTGGGAATTGAACTCAGGACCCGTGGAAGAGCAGACAGTGCTCTTAACCTCTGAGCCATCTGTGTTGGCCTTTCTTTTCTTTTTTTGTTTTTGTTTTGTTTTGTTTTTCAAGACAGGGTTTCTCTGGGTAGCCTTGGCTGTCCTGGACTCGCTTTGGAGACCAGGCTGGCCTCGAACTCACAGTGATCCACCTGCCTCTGCCTCCCAAGTGCTGGGATTACAGGTGTGCGCCACTGTGCCCAGCTCTGTGTTGGCCTTTCAAAGGAGTCCCAGACTGGCTGCTGTGGGGAGTCACCACAGCCCCAGCTCTTGAGTTTCCCCTGCTTCCCCGTGCTCAGTCCCCCAGAATCCAGGCCCATCACCGTGTGTCATGGACCACTGCAGTAGACCCCACAGCAGGCTGAGCGTTGCCCTAGCCAGCCACACAAACTTGCCCTGTGTCTGGGTCACAAGGCCATGGTCCAGATTAAGCAGAAAGAAGGGTCCTATGGATGGGAAAGTACCAGGCCCTGCAGGAAGTGTATGTGTGTGTGTGTGTTATGTGTGATGTGTGTAGTGTGTGTGTGTGCATGGTGTATGTGTGTGTGTGTGTGTGTATGTATGTATGTATGTATGTATGTGAGAGACTAGAAGGGAGGTGTGGGTGTGCAGAGGCCAGAGGCTTCATCTTGACCTCTCGAGACAGGGTCTGTCACTGAACCTGGAGCTAGGTTGACAGCTAGCAAGCCCCACAGCAGTCCTGTCTCCACCCTCCTTCCTGCTAGGGTTATAAGCACTTGTAGTCACACCCAGAGCTTGATTTGTGTTAAGTAGAGGTGGTGGGGATTTGAACCCGGGTACTCATGATTGTACAGCAACTCATTTACCCGCTGAGCCTTTTTTTCCCCCCAAAGCAAGTCTTATATATACAGTCCAGGCCTGCCTAAGCTCACTATGCAGCTGTGTATGACCAAGATTTACTTCTATTCTCATTTTATGTGTGTTTGGTTGCATGTTTGTGTGTTGTGCACCAGGAGGCCAGAGGAGGGGCATCAGATCCCCTGGAACTGAAGTTGCAGGTGGTTGTCACCCACTATGTGGGTGCTGGGAACTGAACCTGGGTCCTCTACAAGAGCAGCGAGTGCTCTTCACTGCTGAGTCGTCTCTCCAGGCCCTGACCTTGAACTCTTGATTGTAAGCGTCTTCCCAGCACCCCCTGTTTTAAGCAGAGCTGGGATGAGCGTTCCACCTGTTAGGCTACACCACCCTCGCTTAGGAACGATTTTATTTTATTTTATTTGGTTTTCTGAGACAGGGTTTCTCCATGTAGCCTTGTAGCCTTGACTGTCCTGGAACTCGCTCTGTAGACCAGGCTGGCCTCGAACTCACAGAGTTCCGCCTGCCTCTGCCTCCCGAGTGCTGGGATTAAAGGCGTGCGCCACCACCGCCTGGCTCTTTGCACATGCTGGATACTTCCCAAGAAGGTTCCTCTTTTCCTGGCCAGTTTCTCATCAATTAGGCTCTAACACATCTTCATCTTTGACTTCCGCCCCAGTTCCTTTGCAGCCCTGGAGTGCTGGGTGCTCCAGGCTTCCACCAGGCTCTGCCTGCTTTCTTTCGCTCAGAGAAAAGCTGGTAGCCCTTGCTAAGACTCGTTTTTCCTGTGGGAAGTAAGATGGGGGCCTATGAAGTGGGTCACCATGAAAGCGCTGGGCTGAGCTGGCCAGTTGGCCTGGCTGCTGGTCAGATGTACAGCAGCTGCAAGTCTTAGCATCCCCATACTGCACTGGGGCCTGTCCTGGGGGAGGTCATGGCTCGTTCACTGGGTTCATGTTTATCTAAGCGTTCATCGATGGCTCTGGGCACTCGCTGTCTCTACTTGATGGGGTCTGACTTCCTGCTTCATCCTAGAGAGAGGCCACAGTCCAGAAGGGCTTGTGGAAACTGAGTGGCAGCGGGGGCGAGAGAGCTTTCCTCCTCAGTCATTATTTATGGTTGAGTTGTACACAGCCCTCCCGCCACGCATGCTCACAAAAGAGCCAGATAACATGCATGAAGGAAGAGACGGCTTTGGCCAGGGTCCTGTGCTTGGGCGGGGCTGAGAAATGGAGGAACCCTACAGTTAACCCTGCAAAGGTGATGCTTGCTCAGCTTTTGGGGCGGAAAGGGACAGAGACCAGTGCCAGGCACGGCCCCAAATCCACCCTCTAAGGGCAGGCCAGTCTCAGGCCTGACTCAGCCTTGCCTTGGAGAATGCCTGTCACTCACCTCTCTGAACCCAATCCTCCAAGTCCTCCTTTTCCTGCCTGGTGTCTAAGGGACAGAGGGGACAGTCTGGCAAAGGTGGGGAAAAGCTGAGGCCTGTACAAACCTTAATCCCTCAGCTGCCTCCTGGTTGGGCCCTTTAACAGAGCTTTGGGCTGCAGCCCCCAGCCATTTCTGGGCAGAAGTGTGGAGTCACTGTCCCCTTCAGCTCTGCAGCATTTGGCTTTCTAGACAGGAAGGATCTGAGGTGTCTGGTAGTCCCTGAAGGTCCCTGGTGGGTTGGGAGCCCCAACACTAAGCCTGCTGACCACACCCCTCTGCTCCCTAGAGCCCACCGCAACGACATGGAGACAATCTACCCCTTCCTCTTCCTGGGTTTTGTCTACTCGTTCCTGGGACCCAACCCTTTGATCGCCTGGATCCATTTCCTCGTGGTCCTCACAGCCCGTGTGGTGCACACGGTGGCCTACCTGGGCAAGCTGAACCCACGCATCCGCTCCGGGGCCTATGTCCTGGCCCAATTCGCCTGTGTCTCCATGGCCCTACAAATCCTCTGGGAGGTGGTCCACCATCTGTGACCAGCTGCGGAAGCCTCCTCAGCTAACCACACTGCGGACAGAGCCACGGAGGCTGAACCTGGGGGACTTTGTGTCCCTTCTAGAATAGGAATGGATTCAGGTCCTGGGTTCCTGGCCAGCTGGGTGTGAGGATCCCTGGGCCCAGTGTGCACGTGTGTGTTTCTTAGCCTCTTGGGATCCTGGGTGAAGTGCCCGATTAAAACCACTAACAGACAAGTTGTCAAGAGTGACAGAACATGCTTGTCCTCTCGAAATGCCTTAAGCATCAACTCAGTACTGCCCCCCTTGACCTTCAAACTGAAAGGACAGAAGATCCTCCAACACAGCCATCACTCTATATACAGAGCCAAAAATGGACCAGCCCATGGAGAGACACCTGCCTGGTGTGTGTCCCAAGAAGTCTTCACAAGAGGCCCAGCGGTGGCTGGCTCCCTGTGGAGGTAGGGTACTTGCTATTTTTCAGAGGTAGGCAGGCCAGAGCTTCCCTGTCCCTGGTGACACCTCCCTGTCACTTGAGTACTTTAGGTAGCACAGGCTCAGAATGGTGAGTGTGTCCACAGCCTCAGCTCCTCCGACGACCGCAAGTTAAGGAAGGATGTGGGCTTCGTCTCACCAGCTGCTGAAAGGGAATTTTGGGCTTCGTCAGCGTCTGTGGAGTTTGACGATGCCAATGTCTGCTCTGTGGAAAACCTCATTTGCGCATGTGTGGTGTCCGTCGTCCGCCCCCCCCCCTTCCCGCCCTGCCCCCTGCCCCCAAAGTCCTTCTGAGATCCATTCAGGTTTAGTTATTAAACAGCAATGTGTGACCTGTGACTGCCCTGTGTTCCCTGTTTCTAATGACCGTGCTATCCCAGCTGGCCTGGTGTCTGCTGGGAAATTTTTGAGGTTTGGTGCTTGGATGTTTTAAGTTTGAGAGACAGGGTCTCGCTTAGCCCACGTTGGCCTCAAACTTACTAAGCAGCCGGGACAACCTTGAGCTAACAGCCTGCCTGTACCTTGCAAGTGCTGGGATAATAGGCCAGCATTGCCACAGTGGGTGGGTTTCTGGGGCCCAGCCAGCATAGGCGACCTGTTTGTGGGAGCCACACTCCATCAGGCTGCTCAGGGAAGTGCCTGCCTTCATCAAGGGATTCCCTGGTAAGATTGTGTTTGGCTTGTGATCCAGAGATGTCCAAATTCCGTCCTGCCACGTGACCCTTCCTGAAGCTTAGTCACACTGCTGTTTTTCCATTGTACAGATACTGAGGGAGTGACCGCCTGAGAGAAGAGCCTGCTCCTCCCAGTGAGCTGTGCCCCTCTAGGTGATGAGACCTGCTCTATAGGGGAGTGGGAGAGGGGGCCTCACTCCGCCCTGCTGGCCCAGGCTTCATTCTGCCCCACACAGACACAGTGCGCTGGGAGTGGACAGTGCTGCCCTCTGGTGGTGAGATGAATCATTTGCTCTTGAAGTGTTCAGCCAGGGCCGGGTTTCAAGTGTCAGCTGTGTGCTGAGCATTAGGCTGGATGCTACTTTCATTGGCCACTGCCCCTTTAATATTTAAAATAATTTTCCTGGTTTGTTTTGGTTTGTTTTTTGGGACAGGGTTTCTCTGTGTAGCTCTGGCTGTCCTGGACTTGCTGTATAGACCAGGCTGGCCTTGAACTCGCAGAGATCTGCCTGCCTCTGCCTCCCAAGAGTGCTGGGATTACAGGCACGCACTACCACACCTGGCTACTTAAAATAATTTTAAGGAGGCATTTCTGCATTTTAGACAAGATCAGGTGAATTCAGGCAAAAGGCTTCATTTCTACATCCTGATTTTATGTATATAGGTGTCTTTATGATGGTATGTCTGTATCATATGTGTATCTGGTGCAAAATGGAGGCCAGGAGAGGGTGTTGGATCTGGAGTTACAGACAGTTGTGAACCACCCTGTGGGTGCTGGGAATTGAGCCCAGGTCCTTTGGGAGAACAGCTAGTGCTCTTAACCTCTGAGCCATGTCTCCAGCTCCATTTCAGCATTTTAAATGAGGGATTGTAGGGTCTATGAGGGTGTGATGGTGCACGCCTTTAATCCCAGCACTCGGGAGGCAGAGGCAGGAAGATTGGTGTGAGTTGGAGGCCAGCCTGGTCTACAAAGCGAGTCTAGGACAGCCAAGGCTACACAGAGAAGACTTGTCTCAAAAAACAAAAAAAAAAAAAAAAAAAAAAGAAAGAAAGAAAGAAAGAAAGAAAAGAAATGACTTACCCTGAGTTACTGGGCTAGGACAGGAGAGAACTCTGCAAGGTGGGGCCCAGGAAGGATAGGAGCTGGAGAGGCCCAGGCAGGTCACATAGACCTCTGTCTATTTCAGTGTTTTCCTCTTGACAAAGGTAGAATTGCAGGGGATAGGTGTTCTAGTAAGGACCTGACAGTTGGCTGGTGCGGGAACATGTGTCACCCATGATGTCTGCGTGACTTGGGGCCTGGGTGATGGAGTTGGGCTCCCTGGGAGGCCCTGAGGGTCTTCTTCTTTGTGCACTCCTGTTGTACCTTCTTAGTCCTGTTACTAAGTGTCCCCTGGCCCTGCAGTGGGAAAGGTGGCACTGCAAGGGAGAGAGACAACTCCACATGGGCCATGAAGCTCGGTCTTCTGATTCTTGCCGGGAGAGCCAATGGGGAGGCGAGGCTTGGTCCTGACCAGGAAGTATAAAGAAATTCAAGTGCACACATCTCCCACCACCACCACCACCCTGCCCTGGGACAGGGTTTCTCTGTGTAGCCTTGGCTGTCTTGGACTCACTTTGTAGACCAGGCTGGCCTTGAACTCACAGCGATCCTCCAGCCTCTGCCTCCCGAGTGCTGGGATTAAAGGCATGCACCACCACTGCCCAGCCCGGAGTACACTCATCTTTAATCCAGCACAGGGGAGGCAGAGACAGGTGGATCTCTGAGTTGGAAGCCAGCCTGGTCTACAGAGTGGTGTGCCATGGTATAAAGTTGGGATTGGATGGAAATCAGGGTTAAGAGGACCAATAAGGGAGCCAGGGAGAGTGTGGGGTGGGCTGGGTGGGCGGGTTGTTTTATGGAGTACCCTGGCTATGCTCAAGAGTGGGAGAGAGGTGGGGACAGTGACTGCAGCAGTGTGTCACTGGGCCGCTGTCAGGAGCAGAAAGGCAGGACCTGGCGGCCTCTTCTGCCCCAGCCTTCATGGTCCCCTGGCTGCAGATCTGGACTCAAGATGGGTAGCACCACAGCACAGGGCAGAGCAGGCGCCCTGTCCAGGGAGGGAGCTTGGCTGGTACCATCTGCTGATCCAGCCAGAGGTGGCAACACACAGCACCGGTGGCTTTCAAACCCTGGTACTGCACCAGCAACTCTTATTTTATTTTATCTTATTTTATTTCATGTGTGTCAGTCTAAGGGTGTCAGATCCTTTGGAACTGGAATTACAGACAATCATGAATTGCTATGTGGGTGCCAGGAATCGAACCCGGATCCTTTGGAAGAGCAGACAGTGCTTTAACCACTGAGCCATCTCTCCAGCTCCACACCAGCAGCTCTTGCTTCCTCTTCCTTACATGGTCTGTTGTCTGAGGCTCCCTGTGGTGGTTTGAATTGGAATGGTCCCCCATAGACTTGTGTTTGACTACTTAGCTCACAGACTGGAACTATTAGGAGGTGTGGCCTTGTTGGAGTAGGTGTGGCCTTGTTGGAGGAAGTGTGGTCTTGTTGGAGTAGGTGTGGCCTTGTTGGAGGAAGTGTGTCACTGTGGAGGCGGGCTTTGAGGTCTCATGTGCTCAAGCTAGGCCTAGTGTGGTATACGGTCTCTCCTTGCTGCCTGCAGATCCAGATCCAGAACTCTCGGCTCCTCCTCCAGCACCATGCCTGCCTGCATGCTGCCATGTTCCCCAACGTGACTATAATAATGTAAGCCTGAAACTGTAAGCCAGCCTCATTTAAATGTTTTCCTTCATAAGAGTTGCTGTGGTCATGGTGTCTTTTCACAGCAATAAAAATTCTAACTAGAGCTGGGCATGGTTAGCAGAGAGTAGTAGAAGAGTAAATATGATCAAAACACAATTTCAGCAGTGCGTGGTGGCGCACGCCTTTAATTCCAGCACTCGGGAGGCAGAGGCAGGCAGATCGCTGTGAGTTCGAGGCCAGCCTGGTCTACAAAGTGAGTCCAGGACAGCCAAGGATACACAGAGAAACCCTGTCTCAAAAAACAAAAACAAAAACAAATTCTAACTAGGATTATATCCGTTTCCCCAAACTCCACCCAGACAGCACCAGTCCCTCCTGACCCTAGGATCATGCACTGGGAAGTGTGTGGCTGGGTTCAGGGGTGGGCATCCCAGGGTAGGGTGGACTGAGCAGCAGCCTGGAGCCCTGGAGTCCCAGACACAGGAACTGGACAAGGGCTTATTGGGCCTCTAGGAGCCCTGGAAACTAGAGCTGTACTTGCTTGGAACCCAGTGTCTTGGGTACATGCCCTCGCCTCTGAGCGAGCAAGGGGAGAGGCCAGAGCCAAGATGGGGTTCATGTAAAGGCAAGGGCCAATTGCTAGGCTGCTGTCTTAAAAAGAAAAAGTCTGCATCTATGTATTCTGTGTGTCCACGTGGGCACACACACATATCATGGGACATATGAGGAGGTCAGTGGGCAACTCGCTTCCATCATGTGGACCCAGAGACTGAACTGAAACGCTTAGGCTTGGCAGCAAGTGCCTTTACCCGCTGGGTTATTCCGGCCCTGGGAATCTGTGGCCCCCACTGTGTAGGTGCCACTGGCCATGAATTTGTGCATGAGGTCATGAGATTGCACACATGCCAGTGACAGTAAGTTTAGTGTCACCCTGCCGTCCCATCTTCCTGGACACCTTGACATTCATTCAGCCCTGGTTGTTGGGTAATTAATTTCCCAGGGTGCACTGCATCCCTTCTGGGATTACAGGCTAGTGCCACTACACTGGGCTCATGTACACTTTCTTAGTCTCAGACCTGTGATCCCAGGGCTCAGGAGGCAGGAACAGGCAAAGACGATTAGAGCCTTCAATGTTGTCTCCAGCTACATAGAATTTGAGGGGACCGTGAGTGATGTAAGACTTTGTCTCAAAATCCACCAGCCAGACGAGGTGGCACACATCTTTAATCCCAGCACTCAGAAGGCAGAAGTGTAACACACACACACGCGCTGTAAGGTGAAGTAAATCCTTTTCTCCCCAAGTCAGTTTTGGCCACAGTGTTTATCACATCAGGAGACAGCAAAACAGGGCAGTTTCTCTTTCTGTTTACCAAATAGAAACTTCCAGCGTGAAATTGTCCTGTCTTCTATTTTTGTTGCATTTGTTGACAGTCTAGAACTTGTCTGTTTGTTTAAACACACCAGCTTATTAAATGGTTTAAATGAAATCTTTTTTTGTTTTGTTTTGTTTTGTTTTTTGTTTTTTGGAGACAAGGTTTCTCTGTGTAGCCTTGGCTGTCCTGGACTTGCTTTGTAGACTAAGCTGGCCTCGAACTCACAGCGATCCACCTGCCTCTGCCTCCCAGAGTGCTGGGATTGAAGACATGCACCACCACGCCCTGCTGAAATTGTATTTTGATCATATTTACTTTCCTACTACTCTCTGCTAACTCTTCCCCGATCCACCCCTACCTTCTTCTTCTTCCTCCTCCTCTTCTTCTTCTTTGGTTTTTCAAGAAAAAAAAAAAAAAAACCTGTGTAGCCTTGGCTGTCCTGGATTCTCTTTGTAGACCAGGCTGGCCTCGAACTCACAGCTATCTGCCTGCCTTTGCCTCTCGCGTGCTGAAATTAAAGGCATGCGCCACCACGCCCTCCTCTTCTTCTTTCTTTTCTTCTCCTTCTTTTGTTCTTCATAAAAACACAGATGCAGTCAGCATATCCACCCTCCTTTTGAGACAGGGTTTCTCTGTGTAGCCATGTCGGCTTGAAACTGACTGTGTAGACCAGGCTGCCTTTGAACTCACAGATCACCGGGTATGGTGGGAGGCAGAGGCAGGCGGATCGCTATGAGTTAGAGGCCAGCCTGGTCTACAAAGTGAGTCCAGGACAGCCAAGGTTACACAGGGAGACCCTGTCTCGAAAACCCAAAATAAATAAATAAACAAACAAACAAATGAACAACAACAAAAAAAAAAAACAAAAGAACTCACAGAGATCTGCTGGCCTCTACCTTCTAAGTGCTGAGATTAAAGGGGTGGGTTACCATGCCTGGTGGGAGTATTCGTTTTTCAAGCTTTATTATTATTTTTAAAATTTTATGTGTGTTTGCCTGCACGAGTGTCTGTGTAACACAAGTGTGTCTGTGTGTGCGCTCCTTGTGACTGGGGCTGGAGTCACAGACACTTGTAAGGCACAGTGCTCTTAAGTGCTAAACCCTCTCTCCAGCCCCTAAAGATGTATTTTTATTTTTAATTATGTATACCTAGTCAAGAGTGGTGGCACATCTTTTTTTTTTTTTTTTTTTCCCGTTTCATCTCATTTTATTTTATTTTTATTTTTTTCAAGACATGGTCTCTTTGTGTAGCCCTGGCTGTCCTGGACTCACTTAGCAGACCAGGCTGGCCTCAAACTCACAGAGATCTGCCTGCTTCTGCCTTCTGAGTACTGGGATTACAGGCATGCGCCACCAAGCCTGGGTTGATCCACCTCCTTTTAATTTCAGCACTTGGGGAGGGCAGAGGCAAGTGAACCTCTCTCTCTCTCTCTCTCTCTCTCTCTCTCTCTCTCTCTCTCTCTCTCTCTGTCTCTCTCTCTCTCTCTCTCTCTCTCTGTGTGTGTATGTGTGTGTTGTACACGCACATTTGAGAGTGGGTCCCTCTGAGCTGGAGTTTGGTACTGGAACTGAACTCAGATCCTCTGTAAGAGCATCAGCACACACTCTTTATATATTTTGGTTTTTCGAGACAGGGTTTCTCAGTGTAGCCCTGGCTGACCTGGCCTCAAACTCACACCTGTCTCTGCCTCCCAAGGGCTGGGTTAACAGGCGTGGCTACAGTGCCACCTTCTGTCCAGCCCCATGGAGGGAGTATTTTGATGTCTACCTTTCACTCCACAGTAAAACTAGTGGACACGTGGCTCAGTTCGTAGAGCGCTTGCCCAGCTAGCATTCACAAAGTCAAGTTGCGCTCCAAGCACCCCAAAAAAACAGGTGAGATGCGGCATGAAGTCCTTGCTCAAGGCCCTGAGCCACATGTTGTGACCTCACGTGTGTGCTCGCTCCCTTGTCCCATTGTCTGCTGTAAGAAATAAAAGTGAACACAATGCCCCTCTTCCTTTGGTCAAACAGGCAAAGCCAGGGGAGAATGGAGTGCAAGTCCTCCTGGACCTCAGGTGCCCTGGGTTTATAGAAAGATGATAGCCTGGGCCGGGTGCCCAGGATGCTGCCGACATAGATCTGCAGCCAGGGACAGCAGTGTTTAAATAATTTCAGCTTTTCAGAGAGGGCGGCATGGCCCTCCCTCGGCTTCCCAGAGCACCATGTGCAAACTATTAAGCTGGTTTGTTTTTTCTAGAGTGCCAGAGTGGAAGTGACACTCACATCCTCATGGCCATCGTGGGAACAGGGCCTCCAGCATTTTCCAGAGCTGGCATTTCTGGGGCCCACCTTCCAGGCCCCCACTCAGCGGGACCCCCACGTCTCCAGTAGACAGTCCAGCCTTCAGCTCCTGGTGGTATTTCGTCTCTGGGGACTATAAAGGAGAAAGTTGGCAGGGCTGGCTGTAGGGGGAGGGCGGAGAGATGGCTCAGCAGTTAAGGAAGTTTGCTGCTCCTGCAGAGGCCCTGGGTCATGTAGCTCACAACTGCAGGAGACCTGACGCCCTCTTCTGGACATTACAGGCACCTGCAGCTACACCACACACACAAAGACAAGCAGGCAGCATACAATATATATAAATAAAAATAAATTTAAGCCAGGCACAGTGGTGCATGCCTTTAATCCCAGCACTTGGGAAGCAGAGGCAGGCAGATCTCTGTGAGTTCGAGGCCAGCCTGGTCTACAGAGAGAGTCCAGGACAACCAAGGCTAACACAGAGAAACTCTGTCTCGAAAAACAAAACACAAAACAAACAAACAAAAATAATAAATAAATAAATAAAAATTTAAAAGACACATGGGTTGTACATAACCATGTCTACTTTTAGGTAGTGTGGAAACAGAACCCTGGGCTTTATGCGTGGTGGGGAAGTAATCTGCCAACAGAGCTGCACCTCAACCTTCCTTTCTTTTTTTCTTTTTTCTTTTCTTTCTTTTTTTTTGGGGGGTGGGGTGGGGAATAGGGTTTCTCTGTGTAGCCTTGGCTGTCCTGGACTCGGTTTACAGACCAGGCTGACCTTGAACTCACAGAGATCTGCCAGCCTTTGTCTCCCCGAGTGCTGGGATTAAAGGAATGCACCACCACCCTCGGCTCAACTCCAACTTTTCAATACCTTCTAAAGAAAACACGGGTGCCCAGGGGCTGAAGAGATGGCTGTGTGGTTAAGAGTGCTTGCTGCTCTTTCATAGGATGGGAGTTTGGTTCTCAACACCCATATCCGGCAGTTCACTACATGTAACTCCAACGCCTGGGAATCCGATGCCCTCTTCTGGCCTCTTTAGGTACTACATGCATATCACACACACACACACACACACACACACACACACACACACACACACACACACGGGGGGGGGGGGATACATCTCCATCACTCTGGAGGATCTGGTACTACATGCATATCACACACACACACACACACACACACACACACACACACACACACACGGGGGGGGGGGGGGGATACATCTCCATCACTCTGGAGGATCTGGAGTTCAGGGTCATCCTGAGCTACAGCATGTCCTTTGCATAAGAATACCTGGTTTAGGTTGTCTAAAGTGCCAGGGTCCGTGGAATATACGCTAGAGGCACAGCTATGGGGAAATCTGGCCACAGCACTAACCACGTCTAGAGAGCTATGCCACCATTCTGGTTTTGTTTAGTTTTTTTTTTGTTTTGTTTTGTTTTTTGTTTTGTTTTTGGCTTTTCTTTTTTTCTTTCTTTCTTTTTTTTTTTTTTTTAAAGATTTATTTATTTATTATTAAGCATACAGTGTTCTGCCTCCATGAATACCTGAAGGCCAGAAGAGGGCATCAGATCACATTACAGATGGTTGTGAGCCACCATGTGGTTGCTGGGAATTGAACTCAAGACCTCTGGAAGAGCAGAAAGTGCTCTTAACCTCTGAGCCATCTCCTCAGTCCTAGTTTTTTGGTTTTTCAAGACAAGGGTTTTTCTGTGTAGCCTTGGCTGTCCTGGACTCACTTTGTAGACAAGGCTGGCCTCGAACTCACAGTGCTGAGATTATAGGCGTGTGCCACCATGCCTGGCTACTATGCCACCATTCTAAAGGGTCAGTCTGCCTGGGGCAGGTACCATGGTGGAAAGGGACTGTTCTGGGGATTTTTCTTTCTTTCTTTTTCTTTCTTTCTTTCTTCTTCCTTCCTTCCTTCCTTCCTTTAGTAGAAAGGTTTTACTCTCTCTGCCATGGTATAGGGCTAGATAGCCTCCATCCATTTTTCTTTTTCTTTCTTACTTTCATTCATTCATTCTTTCTTTTTTTAGGTTTTTGAGACAGGGTTTCTTTGTGTAGTCCTGGCTGTCCTGGACTCACTTTGTAGACCAGGCTGACCTTGAACTCACAGCAATCCACCTGCCTCTGCCTCCCGAGTGCTGGGATAAAAGGCGTGCACCACCACTGCCAGCCCATCCACCTTTCTTGCTTGCAGGCCCTCCTAAATGATGCCGCTGGCTGGTATCACATGACCTCTGTCACCCCACTCCTGTCTGTGAATGGGGAGAACAAGGTAGGCCTTTTAATGACCTCAGCTGCCAGCACTGTGCTGGGAGTCTGTCTAGGAAGGACCTTGTGGCTGTGCCATCCTGTGACTCTTATTAATGTTAATTTTTTTTAATGTATAAGAATGGATATCTCTGTGCACTTGCCAAATGAGTGCAGGTACCCACAGAGGCCAGAAGAGGGCATTAGACCTCCTGGAGATGGAGTTATGGAGGGCTGTGAGCAGCTCGCTGTGTGTTCAGGTCCTCTGGGAGGGCAGCAAGTGCTCTTAACTACTGAGCCGTCTTTCCAGCTTGTGACGCTTAGTTTTAATAATGGAATTACCTGGGAAGAGAGTCTCGATGTGAGGGCCTGTCTGGATCAAGTTAGCTGTGGCAGACTGTCTGGTGTGGGAGGACCCGCCCACCATGGGCAGCATCATTCCCCAGGCTTGGGGATGCTCAGCTGTGGAAGTGTGGCGGTGGGTCTGAGCGCTTACCTACCCATGCATTCATTCTCTCTGCTCTTGACTCTGGGTGTGGCCAGCAGCTTCAAGATCCTGCCATCTTGACAATGGTGGATGTCACACAGAATTAGGAGCCAATGTAAACCCCTCAAGTTGCTTTTATCCCTGCAACTGGAAAGGAAGCCTGGGTACCCTCCATGACTTCCTCATGCTCAGTGCCAAGAATCTAATCCCATGGCCACACTCTAGGAATGGTCACACATCCTCCACACCCCATGGAGCGAAAGAGATATGTTCTGGGGCCAGTCACCCAGCAAGACTCCTCAAGGTGTCCTCAGGGGGCTCAGAGTGAGAAGTGAAGCCTGGGGCAGGGTCTGCCTCCTGCCCCTCCTCCCACCTGAGTGGGGTGACAGGACCACACCTCCTCCCACCTGAGGGCCCGGTGGGGTGACAGGACCACACCTCCTCCCACCTGAGGGCCCGGTGGGGTGACAGGACCACACCTGCAGAACCGTACAGGTGTGCGGGCAATGAGCCCCACCGAGGCTGCTGTGTGAGCCAGCCCAGGCCCAGGGCTGCCTTCAGACTGCTGCCCACCAGGAGGGCTGTGATCCAGGCTAGCCGGGTCCTGGCACCCTCTGGGAGCCCCCATCTTATCCTTCTGAAGCCTCGTGGAGCTTAAGAAAAAAATGGTTTTATTCCTTAAAGACAAAAGCTTTTTGGTTTTAATACATAAGTGAGTTCCTTGGCGGACTCCTGCTCCGCCTTCTGGCCAGGCCACTCCAGGGGGCCTGAGGCCACAACCTCAGCCACAGTAGGCAGAGGAGTGTTCAGCTGCACTTCCAGTACCCAGCGGGCTTCTGGAACTCAGGAAGCTGGGGTGGAGAGAAGGCACGGGCGGGGGAGGAGGCTGCCCAGTCTGTCTGAGAACAGAGGCAGACAAGGCCGGTTCCTTTGCTGCTGTCTGTCACTGGGCCAGGGAGGAGGCTGAGCCCAGTGCACACTGTCAGTTCACTGTGGGCACCTGGCTGTGATGGAGGCTGAACTCTTTGGCCTTGAGACGCAGGCTGGCGATGCTGTTGGCCATGTTGACCCCAGGAGTTGCAGGACTTGAACTTCCGGGGCTGTAGGGAGGCACAGAGCTGGGGAGAAAGGAAACACGGAATTCCATTGGTACATTTGGCTAGTCCCACTTCCTCTGATAAGCTCGGGGTGGCCCTGGGCCAGGGTTGGAGGGCTGGGGAAGGAGACAAACACCCAGAGGCAGCCCTGGGTCAAAGGAGCCTCTCTAGCCCAATGTAGTGGCTCACACCACTATAATCCCAACACCTGGGATGCTGAGGCAGGCGGATGGCCTAAGCTACCGTGTGAGACCTTTGCTAACTTTTATTTGTTGGCACTCCTCTCTGGATCGGGACCTTCCTGAGAGTGGGACATGTGCTCTGTCCCCTAGCACTGCTCTTTGCCCAAGTCCTTCTGGGAGAGGATAGATGAGGGATGGAGGTTGGAGACCCAGAGGCCCATGGCTCTTGCAGAGCCTGCTACACCTGTGAGGGGATGGAACTCCTGGAGCTGCAGGATAGGGTGGCTTAGGCCCCTAGCATCCACTCCTCCCCACCTGGCCATCTTGGAGGGAGCCAGCATTTTTCAAAGGTTTATCTTATTATTATTATTTTTTAATTGACGTGTATAAGTGTTTGCCTACATGTATGGTCAGGACACCATGAGTGCCTGGTCCTGGTAGAATCCAAAAGAAGGTGTTAGATCCTCTGGACCTGGAGTTAAAGACAGTTGTGAGCTGCCATGTGAGTGCTGGGAATTGAACTCAGGGCCTCTGCAAGAGCAGTCAGTGCACTTAACCTCCGAGCCAGGCCAAGGAAGGAGCTTTTTATTGTCTGTCTGTCTCTCTCTCTCATCTATCTATCTATCTATCTATCTATCTATCTATCTATCTATCTACTTATCATCTATCCCATCTGTCTGTCTGTCTGTCTGTCTATCCATCCATCCATCCATCTCCTGTAAGCCACAGAGCCATTCCTCCACATGGCTCTTGATCTCATCAGGACCACGGGACTGGAAGTCTGGACTCTGTTTCCTGCCTGAAGGCCACGTGGACACAGGGTGCTGGGTCTGCCTCAAGACCAATCTCCTGCAGCGTTCTAGCTACCTCAGGGTGGAGCCCACTTTGCTCTCCTCCAGGCAGGCCTGGCTTTTCTCTCCTCTCTACATGCATATCAACGCTCACGTAGACACACACACGAGCTGTGCATGCATGAGCAGGCTCCTTAACACCCACATGCACTGTCATGTATACACACATTCACCCATACGTCATCCAAACTAGGAGCAGGGGGCCTCAGAGATCTCATGGGGCCCCAGCTGCCCCCTGTTGACCCATTCTCACCTGTAGGGGGATGACGCTGGCCAAGACAGGTAATCTGGGCTCAGCGCGGTAGGTCGAGGAGCCACGGGTTGCTCAATGGCAGCCTCCTGGCCATAAGACTTGAGCAGCGAGGCAGAGCGAGTAGCCAGCATGGCACGTTCGTTCCGGCGGAACTTGGCGCGGCGGTTCTGGAACCAGACCTGAGAGGGAGGGCATGGCAGGCAGGTGCTGGCAGACTTTGAGGAGACCTACACACCTGTGGGTCGGGGCACACACGTGTGCTGCCCCTGACCTGAGCTGATGCCTTCAATCTCCGACCCTCTGACTCTAGGATGGGGGTGACTAACAGTGGCTGGGTTATATGCTGGGGAGTAGGACACATGTGAGAAACGGACAGGTGAGCCCTCCAGTCCTGTGATCACAAGGGCAGGTGGGCACCCAGGACAGACATTTTCCAAAAGCATCACACACGGCTCTAAGCTTCTCTCTGTGCATGTATGTGGTGGGTACAAGTACACGAACTCACACACATGGGTGTGTGGAGGTCAGTGGTCAGTAACCACTATCGGATCTCTCTTTCTCTCTCTCTCTCTTTTTTAAGATTTATTTATTAATACATATAGAATTCTCTACCTGCAGGCCAGAAGAGGGCATCAGATCACATTCTAGATAGTTGTGAGTCACCATGTGGTTGCTGGGAATTGAACTCAGGACCTCTGGAAGAGCAGGCGGTGCTCTTAACCACTGAGCCACCTCTCCAGCCCCCCAGGTCTCTATGTTCACTCCCCATATTTTCTTTTTCTACTTGTTTGTTGGGAAAGAGTCTCTCACTGAGCCCAGAGCTTGCCTGCTCTAGTCTGGCTGCCAACGATCCCCCAGGACCCCCTGATCTCTACCTCCCCAGCATATGCACACTGGCTCACTCAGCTTTTCACATGGGTGCTGGGGATCCGAACTCAGGCTCTCATGCCACGGCAAGCATGTTACCATCTGGGCCATTTTCCCACCTCCTGCTCTACTATTTTGCACAAACAGTAGCTCCCTGAATAGTAACATAGCCTGCCCTGTGCACACATCTATTCATTTGCAAGAAGAAACTGATCGGGGTTAGACATTTTGTTCCTTCTGTGTCACTAGCTGCCTCCAGATGCTCTGAGGTAACATCTCCCCCTCACCCTCTGCAACCCCCACCGCCGTCTCCACTGACAAGTGCCTGTCCCTGGGTCAACGGTGGCCACCAGCCTTGTGGTGAGCTCTCTGGGACCCTCCGGATGGACCCCACTTACTTGGACACGAGCCTCACTGAGGTTGACGCGGCGGGCTAGCTCTTCACGCACAAAGGCGTCAGGGTAGTGCGTGCGCTCGAACACGCGCTCCAGTGCCTGCAGCTGGCTGCTGTTGAAGGTAGTTCGGTTCCGACGCTGCTTCTTCTTTCGTTTGGTAGCACTGCCGCGGCCGGGGCTGGGACAGTCACCTGAGGGAGAGTACCCACAATGTCCCCTGTGCCACAGGATGTCCCCGTGGCCCTCTCCAAGGACATCCATGGTATCAGCCACCCTGCTCCTCTTACACTGGCTTTCCTGAGACTCCTTCTGCAGGTAACCTCGGACCTGAGGGTCGGACACGTCCTCTTAGCTCCCCTGCTGTCTTTTGCCCATATGTTTATTGATCTCCTCACTTACCTGTCAACCGTATCTACCCATATACCCATCAACCCACCCACCCACCCATCAATACATCTACTCAGCCACTTATCCACCTATCCATCCACCCATCCATCCACTGCTCCATGTAGCCATCTACCCATTATCTGCTCATATATCCATCCATCCATCCACCCATCCATCCGTCCATCCATCCATCCATCCACCCACTTCTACGTATATCCCACCTATCCATCCATGCATTATTCATCTATTTGAGACAGTGTCCCTCTGACCTAAGCTAGACAGATTTTGTGGCCAACAACTCCCACGATCTGCCTATCTCCACCCCCAACCCCTGTGCTGCCGTTACAGGTGCCTAGCTTTTCACATGGGTGCTGGGGATTTGAACTCAGGTCCTCATGTTTGCGTAGCAAGCATTTCACCCACTGAGCCACCTCCCAGCTCCTAAAAGGTGTGCTCTAATAGCCAAGAAACACCACTTGCCGTGGTGCCATGGGAGCATGTCCCAGCTGCCATGGGAGCATGTCAATCAGAGCAAAGGCCCCAGGCTGCCCCATGGTTTATAAGACTGCAAAATACAAGATTGAAAAGCCAGCAAGAATGCCGCCGTGCCATGTGCACTGGGGCTTTGGGTGGTCTGTTTTATTTACTAATATTCTGGAGCCTTCCATCTCGATTCTGCACACTTAACTCCTCTTTTCCCTCTTGTCCCTTTTTTTTTTTTTTTTTTTTAGTTGTATATGAGTACTTTTATCTGTAGAAGAGGGCACCAGATCACATTATAGATGGTTATGAGCCACCATGTGGTTGCTGGGAATTGAACTCAGGACCTCTGGAAGAGCAGGCGGCGCTCTTAACCACTGAGCCGTCTCTCCAGCTCACAGGAACCATTTTTTAAGTCAGTCTTTGCTCTGTCCCCGCCACTATTGTTTTTTTCACGTATGATACAACATGTGCGGTATTTTCTCTCTCATCTACGGAAACCGTCGTCTTTACCAATCATGTTTCCCCCTTGTCACAAGCCTTCCTGGGTTCCTTTATTCAGCCGCTGAGCGGAACCTTCCTGCTCCTCTTCACAGCTGCACAGGAAGCTATATTTCCTCCCTGTGCAGCTGCAGCCCGTTTACAAGGTCCTCATGATAGACAACTGTGCATTTCCAATCTTTTGAAGCTAAGAGCACATCCCAATAAATTGCCCCCACGTAAACAGGAGCTTGAATAAAAAAAAAAAAAAAAAGATTTATTTATTTACTTACAGTGCTCTGCCTGCACATACATCTGCACGCCAGAAGAGGGCACCAGATCTCACAGATGGTTGTGAGCCACCATGTGGTTGCTGGGAATTGAACTCAGGTCCTTTGGAGGAGCAGTCCGTGCCCTTAACCTCTGAGGCATCTCTCCAGCCCTGGGGAGCTTGCATTTTTGTTTGTTTGCTTGTTTTGTTTTGTTTTTGCTTTTCAAGACAAAGTTTCTCTGTGTAACAGCTCTGGCTGTCCTGGAACTCGCTCTGTAGTGCAGCCTGGCCTCGAACTCACGGAGATCCACCTGCCTCTGCCTCCCAAGGCATGCGCCACCACTGCTTGGCGGGAGCTTGCATTTTTGCTGTGCATATTTGTTGCAGATTCCTGGAGGAGGGAGTTCTGGCCAATGGGCAAGTGTTGGGTGTGGCCCAGCACCCCATAGGCCTGTCCCATTCATTCCCCACCTCTGCTGCTTGCAGTAGCAGCATAATATATATACTCTCTCTCTATGTATATATATATATATTTTTTTAATTAATTAATTAAAAAATTTTTTTGAGGCAGGGTCTCTCATAGTCCCGGCTGCCCTGGAACTCTATATGTAGATCAGGCTGGCCTGGAACTCACAGAGAGCCTCAGGTCTCTTCCTCCTGAGTGCTGAAGCATGTCACCACACCAGGCCCCTAAACCCACTTTCAATTTATTTACCCATTTACTGATTTTTTTTTTTTTTTTTTTTTTTTAAATCCTGGGGATGGAAGCGGGGCCTCATATGCTGGGCAAGCACTCTACCACTGAGCTACAGCCCAGTCCTGCAGACAGTTTGGTTTATCACAGGTGCTATTAGGACTAACAGTAAGAGTTAGGGATGCTAGTCAGTGGACTCCAGCACACAGGCCAACGTGCTCCCCGGCCCCCACCCACTGTGCCCCATGTCCAGGCATCGTCTGTTCCAAAATGCCAGCAGAGGCTAGGCTGAGGGACCCTGGCATAGCAGATGAGCAGGAGCTAGCTTAACTCAGAGTTGTCCCTCTTTGGGAAGGTACTTGCAAACATGAGCCAAACGCAAGGGGGGGCGGGGCAGTGGCTTGGAACGCAGTATGGCGGGTGCAAGCTGGCCTTGTCACCTGTTCCCCCTCCCCACTTCCTTGTCAATCCACACCCCTTTCTGGTCTTGGGAGAAAAGTCTAAGATGGATGAGCCTGCCTAGTGCCTGGGAACGTCCCCATTCCCACCCCTACCCCCACCCCACGCCTTGACGGGAAAGAAATTCTAAACCAAAACAACTGAGTCCGGGTGCTGAAAGTCAGGTGGTGAACAAGAGCCCAAAAGTAGAGATGGAAGTTTCTGGAACATGAGCCACCTCAGAGCTGACTTCCGCCCTCCTGCAGGCAACACCACTTGGGCACACACCCAACACAGGAGGCATTTCAGCCAAAAAAGGAGAGTTTTTTTTTTTTTTCTGGAAGTTTCTGAGCAATTGGAAACTGGTTTTTTTTTGTTTTGTTTTGTTTTATGAAAACCTTTTTCTTTTTCTTTTTCTTTTTTTTTTTTTTAACAGGCTTCAACTCACTGAGTGGCTGTGGGAAGAAACAACAGACCTTGAGGTCAGATATGCTGGTGGTGACTTTCAGCAAAGACTCTCAAAGCCCAGCCCCTTCCCCATGCCAGCAGGGGTCCACTGAGGGGTTTTAGCCATTGCCAGCCAGGGTCACAACAGCGGGGATATCTGAATGCAGAACGCTCCAGCAAAACCAGTCTGGACGAGAAATGATCCTGCAGCCTCCCCTGAGAGCCCAGCATGACTGTGAGGTGCTGAGTCACTTCACCGCGCGCTGTGAGGTTGTGTTTGAGACTCTTGCCTGCTGAAAGGCTCGGTAGCCCCATCCCTCTGGGGTCCGTTCCCCCGCCCCCGCAACAGCCACCTCACCCCCTGGCTTGGTGACTGTTCCAGCTCTCAGAGCCTCACATCATCTCAACCAGAGCAAAAGTGTCCAAAGCCTCCACGGCAGACCTGAGCAGTGTCTTGTCCCTAAAGGAACTCTCTATGATGGGAGACTGGGAACAGTGGTTTGCTCTAGGACACAAGCTGGGATGAGCATCCTCTCCATAAAGGGAGATTGGGGACAGTGGTTTGCTCTAGGACACAAGCTGGGATGAGCATCCTCTCCATAAAGGGAGACTGGGGACAGTGGTTTGCTCTAGGACACAAGCTGGGATGAGCATCCTCTCCATAAAGGGAGATTGGGGACAGTGGTTTGCTCTAGGGGACAAGCTGGGGTAAGAGTCCTCAGTGCTAGAGCACAGGCAGCCATTGCTCAACAAATGAGGCCTCCTGCTCTGTGTGACAGCCTGGTCCTTTGGTCCTCTCCAGTACAGTGGTGGACAGATGGAGCGGGGACTCAGCCACTGGTGAGCCCAGGTAGCAGCCCCCAGAGGTCACTACTGTCCTTGATCCCACAGCTCTGTCCCAGTGGGGCCACTGTTAACACAGGTTACTGCTTTGCCTCCTGAGAACAGAGATTCCCTCTGGGCTCCAAGCTTGGCTTCAAGTATTTGGAAAATAAACAAATGTGCTCCAAGCCCCCCAGGCCACTGCTGTGCAGGTCCTGCCTTGTCCCCACGTCCCCTCCCTGGCTGCTGCTCACTGGGTGGGCTACATCCTGGTAGAGCTGTGCGCAGTTTCCTTTGGTTCCAGGACCACAATTCTGCTCTGCCCTGTATGACAGGCTGGGCCTGTCATCACATGTGATTAACACATTTAACGATCATTGTGAAAGATCTCAAGTGCAAAGGCAGCCTCGATGAGGACAATGACAGAGCGAGTTCAAGATCAGCCACGGGCAAGTTAGTGAGCCCCGGACTCTGGCGTGGGGAGGGGGCCCAGAGTAGAACTTGTGCACGGATGGGGCCCTGGTTCCATTTCCAGAACAGGAAGAAACAAAAACAACAACAACAAAAAAATAAGACCAGAGGGGCAGGCAAACAGAAAATCTACAAAGCCCAACCCCCCCCCCCCCACCACCACCTCCCGCTCCCCCACTGCTCTGCTGCCCTGAAGAAGCTGGGCCGGAGCCTTGAGATGGGAGGCCTGTTTCGGATTTTAGTCTCTTATAACTGAAGTGACCCTGTTTCCAATGACGTCACGATGACAAAGTGACGGGCACACGTAGCATTTATTTGGCTGACTGTGACTCAGAGACATTTAAAAGGCCTTTCTCCTTCCGTGTAATTTAAGGGAGTAAATAGCCTGCTGGGCATTCGCTGAGCTTTCTTCAGAAGACAAATAAACTCAGCCTGTCCATCCTGCCTTTCTCAGGGGCTGTGGACACTGGGAGCAGTCACTGGTGCCTGACCCCTGGGCTGTGGTGAGCTCCAACCCAAATAACTTAAGTTTTTATTAATTAGCATCCATTCTGACCAAATAAGCTCCTTTCGCCGTGATCTCTGCCAACAGGATCGGAAAAATAAACCATTGGTCCCTGGGACCTTGACTCTCGGATTTAACAAATTAACACGAGGCCTTTCTCGGAGGAGGGGGCAGCTACGAGAACAGCTCGTAGTATTACGATCAAGGGCAGAGCAGGCAGGCACTGGGGGTGGCACAGACACCCCCCCCCCCAGTGGGAACTGGTTAAGGTTTCAGGAGTCCTTGGTAGAGATCAGGGTTCCTCTGAAAGAAGAAAGGCACATCTTTCGCCCTGGGGGCTACAAATCGAGCTGAAAGGGAGCCGGCTCCATCAGTGGGGGGAGGGGGCGTGGCTCAGGAGTCGGGGCGTGGCTCAGCGGCAGTGTTGCTTAGCATAAGTGAAGCCCGGTGGTTTGCCCCCTCTACCGGTGCGTGGCTGTGCACACTGGCCTTCCAGGCACCAGCAAAGGAGAGGTTGGAAGATGAGAAGTTCAAAGTCATCCTGGGCTACGGAGTGAGTTTGGGGCCAGCCTGGACTACATGAAGCTTTGTCTCAAAAAACCAGAAAAGAAGTCGGGCGTGGTGGCGCATGCCATTAATCCCAGCACTTGGGAGGCAGAGGCAGGTGGATCACTGTGAGTTCGAGGCCAGCCTGGTCTACAAAGGGAGTCCAGGAAAGCCAAGGCTACACAGAGAGACCCTGTCTCAAAAAACAAAACAAACAAACAAAAAACTGGAAAAGAACAGGGTGAGAGTAGAGTGGACTGTTGGTGACCAAGGAGTGAAGGGAAACCCTAGGCAAGGCCTCAGGCCCACAAACCAGCAGTATAGTTCAGCCATGCATGCCCTTCAACCACTCCCACAGAGGAATTGCAGGCCAATTCCTTTAACCCCACACCAGCCTTTCACTGGTGGCTCTCGGCACAATCTTACATGTGGGGAAACTGAGGCACAGTAGGTTAAGCAACAGGCCGAAAGCACACGACTAGTAAATGCCAGGGCTGGGGTTCCAACTTAGGGAGCAGCTCACAAACCAGGGTCTTCATTGCCTCCAGAGGTGGTTACGTGTGACTGCCTGGGGCAAGATGGCAGCCCTGAGTGCCCACAGGTCTCCCCAGAAAGGCCTGGACAGAGGAAGGAGGTGGAAAGAGGCAGATGCTTCTGTTGCCCAGACTCCTGGCAGCTGCAAAGGGGGAGTCCTATGTGGGGTGCACAGGCCTGACTGTGAGGCCACCCTGTACCCCGGAAGCGGGGGTGGGGGTCCTGTGTGATGAGTTCAGTACGGGGTCTGTGAGGGTTCTGAGGGCTTCCTGCTCCAGGAGTCAGTTCCCTGACAGCTGGGGTCACAGGGGCCTAAGACTTGGCTCGACTCTCAGGTGGAGCTGGCCTCTGTCCCCAACACTCCGGGTCCCCTGGTAAAACTTACACAGGGCAACTTCCCTTCACAGTCCATGGAGCCCAGGAAGGGGTCCTCAGGCCCTTAGGCAAGTGTGGCCACTGTTGCGGCTGGGGACACTACCAGCTGCCCTATGGCTGAAAAATTGGGGGTGGAGCCCAGGGAACCCTGGAGGGTCACAGAGCAGCTGCATACAGTGAGCACAAAACAGCGTGACGAGATAGAAGGTGAGGTTCATCTCTGACCTCCACCCATGCACCACGCGTGTTGGAACATGCACAGCCTTGTTCACCCAAACATATACATCACAGAGAGAGACAGAGAGAGAGAGACAGACAGAGAGAGAGAGAGAGAGAGAGAGAGAGAGAGAGAGAGAGAGAGAATGACAAGGGAGAGACAAAAGGAAAACTGGGGTTGGGAAAAAATGAAGCCACAGCGATGGTTATGAATCTCCCAGACTTGAGGTGCTTAGAAAAGCAGGTGACAGTAAGAGACAAAATTGGCTGGGCATGGTGGTGCACATCTTTAATCCCAGCACTCAGGAGGCAGAGGCAGGCTATGAGTTCAAGGCCAGCCTGGTCTACAAAGGGAGTCCAGGACAGCCAGGGCTACAAAGAGAGACACTGTCTCAAAAAAACAAAAAACAAACAAACAAAGACAAAGTTGATGGCAGTGTAGATAAGGGTGGGCGACGTTCAAGGGCTCTGGTACCCTCAGTGAGACAGTAGGCAAGGGAGTATCACATGTGGGTCAGCTACAGCAGGCTGACTCAAGGAAACCAGACACAGGCAAAGTCAAAGCTTCCGAGAAATGAGGTTGTGAGGCTTGTGGGGACAAGGATGCAAGGGACATCTTCATTACCTTTGTGCTGTTCTCAAGCACAAAAAAACAAAACAAAACAAAATACCAGGCAGTCAGGCATGATGGCTCCCACCCTTTAATCCCAGCACTCGGGAGGTCTGTGTGTCAACAAAGTGAGTCCAGGACAGCCAGGGCTACACAGAGAAACCCTGTCTGGAAAACAAAAGAAAGAAAGGAAGGAAAAAAAAAAAAAAAGACCAGGCACACAAAAGTCCCACAGAGGACGGTTTTACAGGCTTGGGCCTTCCGGTGAGGCACCAGATTACCAGTGGCAACATTCCTTATGTGTCATTTTCCCCTCCCCCTCCCAGGCCTGTGATTTCTCAGGTCTCAGTATACCACATGGACCACCCCTGGTCACACAGATGGGCAGCCTGGTCTCCATTCCTGTGACAACCCACACCCCCAACCCTAAGCACTGCAGAGGGAGGTACCTGGCTGTGGCTTAAGTACATGGGGATCTGGAGAGGCAGTGGAGACAAGGACAGCCCAGCTTCACAACCAGTCCCAGAAGGACTTCATGTCATCTGTCTGGTTTTAATCTAAGGCTGATGGCCAATTGCCAATTTGGCCTAAGACCTATATTTTAATAAGGGCTGGCATTGTCCCTAACCGCCTCCAGACCAGGACACAGAGGCCCAAGGGGGCCCTGGGAGTTTTCCTCTCTTCTGTGACAGCATGGGGTTTTTCTGTTTGCTTGTTTGGGGCAGGGTCTCGGGTAGCGTAGGATGGCCTCAAATTCAGTTTGCAACCAGGGCTGGGATTACAAACCCGCGAGGCACCACATCCAGTTGTTTTGTTTTGTGTTTTGTTTGTTTGGCTTGGTTTTTCAAGACAGTGTTTCTCTGTGTAACAGCTCTGGCTGTCCTGGAACTCACTCTGTAGACCAGGCTGGCCTTGAACTCACAGAGATCCACCTCTGCCCCCCCAAGTGCTGGGATTAAAGGCGTGCACCACCATTGCCCAATCAGGTTTTGTGTTTTGTTTACTTGTTTTGAGACAGGTTTTCATGAGGACGCCTTGTCTGTCCTGGACTCGCTTTGTAGATCAGGGTGGCCTCGAGCTCACAGAGATCTGCCTGCCTTTGCCTCCCCAAGCTCTGGGATTAAAGTCGTGCGCCACCATGCCCAGCTGTGGTGTGTATAAATGTGTCATGTGTGTGGATGCCCATAGGGGCCAGATGATGGTGTCTAAACTCTTGGAGCTGGAGTCACCGGATGTTGTGAACCACGGGATGTGAGCTTTGCAACTGAGCCAGGTCCTCTGGGAGGTCAGTGAGTGCTCTTAACTCCTGAGCCATCTCACCAGCCCCTTTTGTGTTGCTGTTAGTTCTTTGAGAAAGGTCTCCCTCTATAGCTCAGACTGGACTCAAACTCATAGCAATCCTCCTGCCTCAGCTGGGATTACAGACACGAGCCACATGCCTGGCTAGGTTTGGCGTGAACAAAGCCAGCTCTGGGGTCCCTACTCCAATAATGCATCCTCTAAAGGACTCAAGGTCCAAAGAGATCTTAGAGGTCATCAACAAAGCCCCTTATTTGCAAATGGGGAAACCGAGGCACAACTTAACCAAGGACTCTTCCCCAAGGGACTGGGGCTCCAAGCTCTGTTTTCCTGGACACTCAGGGACATAAAACTTTACCACCCGCCCAGCTCTGTGCTGGGGATTCCTGGGTGGACTGCAAAGAAGCTGAGCTACGGCCTGGCAACTGGGCCAGGATTTAGCTAGCAGCCATCCAGACAATAAACGCTGCCCACTTCCAGATCAGCCTAGGAGGAAAACTGGTCCTGGGCTGAAAGATTCCTCTTCAAAGGTCCTACATTCCTTCTGTTCTCTGGAACAAGCGATATTCCCGTCTCCTCAGGCACCCAAGGCCTTCCTGGATGTTTGTTGAGTGGGGGATACATCCCAAACCAGCCCTGCCCCAATTTCCCTTTTCCTAGGAAGACCTGTTTGCCCGCTGGCTAGTGCTCTGCCTGTCCCCATCAAGAACCTCTAGCCCCTCCCCAGGACTCACCCCCACCACTACCAAACCCAGGTTCTGGCCCCAGGAAGCCCATCCTCCTGGTCCTGCCCCAGGTCTTGGGAGTAGCCCAGCTACGGCATGCCCATCACTCTGTCCTTCCATCCCGGGGCCTATGAGACTTGCTGCGACCCTGACCATTGGACGGCCCTGCCCTCCCAGACGCTGAGCTGCAGAGCAAGGCTGGAGGTTTCCATGACCCAGTTGTGAGTCCCTGCGAGGCAGAAAATTTGCTTTGCAAGCTCGGCCCAGCCCTGCTAGGCGAGGCTCCAACGGCTGTCTCCAGCAGGACTTTCTGCGGGGGCCTCCACACAGCAGGGGGCCTGCGGTCAGGGTTGGAGTTTTCCCCAACCCTATTTCTTTGGTTTTCACCTCCTCCACTTTCATTACACTCTTGATGCTGGGCTATGAGCCTTCCCTAAAATGTGGAAGGGCCTTGCTATTAAACCGTGGCTGTAGTATATATGGCACAGTGAGGATCAGAGAGGTAAGGTAACTTACCCCAGGCCACACAGCTCTGGGATCTTGGGTGCTGAGTGCAATGTGACTTCCGTTGCTCACCGGCAATCTTCTACCTTAGCTACTCTGATCACTCTGTTTACCAACTCAGATGGGTGCCAGCAGGGTGCGGTACCTATCTGCATTGGAGTTCTACCCAGGACTCAGGCATCTGCATGGAGGATGCACAGAATCTGCACCAGGAAGCTATCTTCTAGCACCTTTAACATGCTCTCAGTTGCAGCCTCACAGGACAGACACCCCTCGCTCTAGGAAATGCTCCCCTGACGTACATTGCCTCATAGGACCTCAGTAATGCTGGGTTTATGCTTCGAAGCACAGACGCAGAGGAACACTTTGCAAGAACATCCTGTTTACTCCTTGAGACAGCTCTTTATGTAGCCCCGGCTGGCCTAGAACCCGCTCACCATGTAGCCCCGGCTGGCCTAGAACCCGCTCACCATGTAGCCCCGGCTGGCCTAGAACTCGCTCACCATGTAGCCCCGGCTGGCCTAGAACCCGCTCACCATGTAGCCCCGGCTGGCTTAGAACTTGCCATGTAGCCCTGGTTGGCTTGAACTCACAGAGGTCTTTCTGCCCTTACCTCTGAAGTGCCACTCCACCTGGGTTCACGGTCCCTGGGGACAGGGCCTCAGGTAGCCCAGGGTGACCTCCATCATGCTGCATAGCAGATGACCTGGCACTTCTGGTTCTCCTGTGCCCACCTCCCCTGCACTGGGATCATAGGCGTGCAGGGTCTTGACTGGTTTACGTGGAGCTGGCAAGGGCCCAAGGCAAGAGCTCTACCTACTGAGTCACATGCCTGGCCCAGCTCTGTTCACTCTTAAAGCAGCTTTCCTCAGCTGGGACCCAGGCCTTCAGCAGCAAGGCTCACACTGAACCTTTCCTGAATCTTCCAAGGAGCACCCACTGTCATTCGGCTTGTTTAAAAAAAAAAAAAAAAAAAAGCAGCCTTTGAGCAGAATATGATGGCGCACACCTTTAGTCCCAGCACTTGGGAGACAGAGGCAGGTGGATCTCTGAGTTCAAGGCCAGCCTGGTCTACAAAGTGAGTTCCAGACCTGTCTCGAAAAACCAGAACCCCAACCCCAAAACAAACAAAAAAACCACCACCAATGACAAACAACAAACCCAACACACATACACACACACACACACACACACACACACACACACACACACACACAACCATTGGGTCTGGGGAGACAGCTCAGGGGTTAAACGCTCCCCAGGCAAGCATGAGAACTTGAATTTGGACCACAGCACTCAGGTAGAAGGCTGCAAGTGGCCATGCACGGCTGTCACCCCAGTTTTGCAGGAACAGGAGGATCTTAGGGCTTGCCGCTCCAACCACTGGCTGGGTGTGGTGGCACATGCCTTTAAGCATAAATGCCTAGAAGTATGAATTCTAATGGGTTCAAAGGAAAGTTATCCGGCTCAGGTGTGTAATCCTGTCTGAGGCAGGAGGATTGCCAGGTGTGTCTGTGCCTGTGATCTCAGAGGTGGAGGCAGGAGACTGGGCACTCAAGGTCATCCTCAGTGACATAGGGGGTTTGAGGCCAGCCTGGGCTATATGAGGTCCTATCTCAAGGCAAAGCAAAGGATGGGCTGGAGAGACAGCTCGTTGATTAAGAGCATTTGCTGCTCTTCCAGAGGACCAGAATCTGGTTCCCAGCATCCACTGGCAACTCACAGCTCCAGGGATCCTGTGCCCTCTTCTGGTCTCTTTGGCTTTTCTGCCGTGAGAGAGATGGCTCAGCAGTTAAGAGCACTTTTTACTCTTGCAGAGGACCTTGGTTCAATTCCCAGCACCTATATGGTGGCTCACAACCATTCCTAACTCCAGTTTCCAGGAGATCCAATGCACGTAGACACACCCACACCGACATGTGTGTGTGCACGCGCGCGCGCGCGCGCACACACACGCAAAGTACTCACACATAAAATAAAATGAATAAGTCTAATAAAGTTTGATTGATTGATTGATTAAAACAAAGAATGCAGCCAGGTGGTGGTGGCGCATGCCTTTAATCCCAGCACTCAGGAGGTAAACGCAGGTGGATCGCAATGAGTTCGAGGCCAGCCTGGTCTACAAAGTGAGTCCAGGATGGCCAAGCCTACACAGAGAAACCCTGTCGGGGGGGGGGGGGGAGTGAGGGGGAATGCAAACCTCATTCCTCCACTTCAGAACAGGCCATGCTGCATGGCCTCAGTGGCCACCTGTGGCTAGGACTGCAAAGGAAAAGAAGAGAAGTTTCCATTACCACAGGAAACAATAGAGAGAGGCTCTAGAGATCAGAATCTGCCCCTGCCCCTCGTTTTGTTTTGTTTGGGTTTTTTGAGACAGGGTTTCTCTGTATAGCCCTGGCTGTCATGGAGATCTGCCTGCCTCTGCCTCTCCAGCGCTGGGATTAAAGGAGTGCGTCACCACACCCAGCAAGAATTTTTTTTTTCGAGACAGGGTTTCTCTGTGTAACCTTGGCTGGCCTGGACTCACTTTGTAGACCAGACTGATCTCGAACTCACAGTGATCCTCCTGCCTCTGCCTCACCGCCCCCCAAGGCCGGCTTACGCTCTTCTTTTTTTTAAATGTATTTATTTACTATGTATACAATGTTCAGCCTGCATGTACACCTGCAGGCCAGAAGAGGGCACCAGATCTCATTATAGATGGTCGTGAGCCACCATGTGGTTGCTGGGAATTGAACTCAGGACCTCTGGATGAACAGTCAGTGCTCTTAACCTCTGAGCCATCTCTCCAGCCCATACTCACTGTTCTTAATGCAGTACCTAGGGCACAGAACTCTACAGTTTGGGTATTTATTTATCTGAAGGGGATGTGAAACCACTCGAATGCCACTGTTCCTCCAAGTTAAATAGCCACTATCTTCGCCTGCCCAGCTGTGCCTACTTAAAGAAAGGAGGTTAGGATTATTGGCTACTGACCGTGTCTCACAGAAGAGAATAAAGGTCACTGGGTCCTCGCCTGAGTGGTCCAGCCTTTGGTCCCAGCATCTGTATGCAGTTTTGCAGTAATAGCACACAGCCCTGGGGACTCCAAGAGGTCAGTACATAGGTTGGAGGAGGTTTTAAGTGTGTGGGGGAGTGGGGTGCGAGGGGAGACAGCCATCATCCATTCTGGATGAAGAAGACTTTCGAGTGTGACTGCTTTGGGGTCCCTCGAACTCCTGTAAGCAACCTCTCCCCCATGTTCTGTAAGTAAGCCCAGTATACTTATTGGCTTCCCAGTCTCCCGCCCTCCTTCCCCCAGACAGGGTTTCTCTATGTGATCCTGGCTGTCTTGGAGTCACTTTGTAGACCAGGCTCGGCTCGAACTCACAGGGATTCGCCTGCCTCTGCCTCCCTGAGTGCTGGGACTAAAGGCATGTGTCACCAAACCTGGCTGGCTACCCAGTCTTATGAGGAAGGGTGGGTGTTGGTTACATCACCCCAAGGAAAAAAATTCCAGAAACTTCCACATTTGCCACGTTGTCCGTGCAACCTTTAGGCAAGTTACTTTAACTGCCCTCCCTAAATGGCTGGTTCTAAATTGAAATTTGCAGAGGAAAATGTGCCTGTGACACAGAGGCGACACTTAGCATCTCAGAGATCAGTTCTCTGCTTCCTGGGACATTTCATGGCTGAAGGATTAGAAACACGCGCGCACGCACACACACACAGAGAGAGAGAGAGAGAGAGAGAGAGAGAGAGAGAGAGAGAGAGAGAGGGAGAGGGAAACCAAGTCCACCAGCTTCATTCATTACCCTTTCTCTGTTTTCTGAAGTTTGCTGCTAAACACCCTGCCCCACAACCTCCAGACACAAGCTGGATTCCATCTCGAACCCGGTGTTCCCCTCTGCCACCACTACCACTCCTGCTCTTTGGGCCTTAGTTTCTCTGGGAAGTGGGCCCATGAGTCCTTTAAAATTTTGGAAGAGGTGTAGGGGTTGTTCGCCCAGGACCAACGAGAAATTGCAGTTTGGCCTGCCTCTGTGTCCTCCCCTGGCCCCCGGCAGAGGCTTGGAGCGGTCTCTCACAACAGCACCAAGAAGAAAATTGACATGTTGGGTAGAGAAGTGGGCAGCCTTCCTCCTCCTCCCACCAGGGAGTCTGGAGTCTCAGGACTAGACTCTTCTTTCCCAAGCACTCACAGGAAAGGGGCTCAAACCACCGCACTCGCCGCCCCTAAGAACAATGCCATTTGCCACTCTGTAGTCAAACGGGGCTGGCCCGGCCTGGCCTCCCTGGAGATGGAATTCTCTCCTTCTACCAACCTAGGACATAGGACTCCAGCAGGTCACACTTGGAGAGCCCTGGGACCACCATCCCAAGGCTGGTATGGGGACATCAGAGTCATGGATTGGGGCCGCAGGTGTGCCGCTGGCCTCAGTGAGACCCTTGTGTTGGTCTGCTGGATGACAGACAAACCGAGGGCAGAATCGGGGTTTCAAAGCCGCAACGCCCCCCCTCCACCTCCCACCCCGCTTCTCTCCTCCCCTTCCCAATTGGCGGTCCCTGAGGTGACTCAGCTTTGAAACAGCTTATGCAGGATTTAAGCAAACAAACTCTGGGGGCGGGAGGGTCCCTAACCTGCAGGAATTAGGCGCAGTGGGGGGCTGGCTTTCAGGGCGCCCCTTCTCTCAGTCTGCCCAGGGTCCAGTTCTTGCCAAGCCGGCCTGGGGTCGTAGGGCCGGGGGTGGGGGGTGGGGGACCGCGCCCGCAGCCGCCTGCCATGTGCTCGCCAGGCCAAGCGTGCGAGCCGCCGGGGCGGCCAAGGCGGCGCCGCCACATCTGGTTCCAGGCGCGGCCCTGGCGCCGGCCTCGCCGCAGCCCCGCGGCCCAGACACCGTTAACAGCCTGGCGCGCCCCGCCCTGTCGCATCCCGGGTACCACCGTCACCAACCCCACCCCCAACAACCGCCTAGGCGGGGAAACTGAGGCTGGGGGAGAGACCATATAGAGAGAAGGCACAGCAGAGAGGGCGCTGGGCTATAAACCATCCTGGGCTGTAAGGCCTCCTCTTCACGGCAAGGTCACCCCAAAGGTGGCAACCAGGCAGGTCTTTTAGCCTCCGGGACCTTTAGCCCCTACGCCTTTGTGGGATGCTTCAGGACTGTCGGTGATAGAATGCCATTCGGTCCCCAGCCCGGCAGCAGGGTACAACCAGGTTCACCGGTGCATCTGAGAGCTGCCCTCCCTTTCTGGCCATCAAGAGAAAGGCCTAGTTGGTTTGTAGAGGGGACTGTGAATTTTAGGGGCAGTCTCTCACACTCCAGTATCTGGTGATAGATTGGAGTGAGCTACAGTGGGCTACTGAGTGGCGCCTCTGGCTCCTCGCAGCGGCACAAATGTGCTTGCAAATTGCAAGGGTTTCTTGGCTCTGCGGGCGCCAACCCGT
This sequence comes from Acomys russatus, assembly GCF_903995435.1. Classification (NCBI taxonomy): domain Eukaryota; kingdom Metazoa; phylum Chordata; class Mammalia; order Rodentia; family Muridae; genus Acomys; species Acomys russatus. The sequence continues at coordinate 52,512,570 of NC_067160.1, forward strand.
CTACAGAGGGACTTTAGAAGGAGATGGGGCCACATTAAAGACAGTGCTCACTTTTTTCTGAGCCACTTACGGGCAGGGCAGAAGCGCCCCGTTCCCATTCATTCGCCCCAAGTCCACCTGGGGGGGCTTGCTCACCCAAGTATCAAAAAGTATACAAGCTGGGCGTGGTGGCGCACGCCTTTAATCCCAGCACTCGGAGGCAGAGGCAGGTGGATCGCTCTGAGTTCGAGGCCAGCCTGGTCTACAAAGTGAGTTCGGGATAGCCAAGGCTACACAGAGAAACCCTGTCTCGAAAAAAAAAAAAAAAAAGTATACAAAACCAATTTGCAGACTTCTGAGCAGAAAAAAATGCTCACAAGTGACTAAGACCAGGGTGCACAGAGACATTAAAAAAAAAACTTTCTCCTGAGTTCCCTTTGACCTCCACTCTAAGATGTGGGGCTTGGTGGCTTGGGGGCCAGGGGGAAGGAGACATGGCTGAGGGTGGGGTAACGGCGCCTGGAACAGCTACCCAGCAGGGACTTAACAGCCAGGACCACTCATCAAGTTGTCTGTCACCTCTTCAGCCCGGCTCTCCAGAAAGACCACTTTATGTGGTTTCGGGGAACCAAACTCAAGTGGTCAGGCCTGTGTGGCAAACACCCTTCTGAGTACTGTTGAGGGCCTGTGGCAGATCCTGGCCACAGAGCCCTGTCACCTTGCCTTATAATCCCATGCCATGACTGTACAACAGTCTCTCAGACAGGAAGCTCTCAAAGAGGAACAGATGGCCTGCACCCTTTCCGAACTGAAAGGCTGAAAACACCCCCTTGAGACGTAAGACTTACAGAGCAAGCTTGGGTGTTCCGTGAGTTGAGTTCTGGCCCTGGCTGAGCCTCACCACCTGCCTGTGGAGTGGCAAGCATCTCCCTGGGCTGCAGGGTCACCCCAGAAGCTTCACTGTGCATGCTGTGGCCCTACCCTAGACCTCTCTGAGCTATAGCCTGGGTGTACCCCATCACCCCCAACACATATAAGGTGAGGTCTTGGCCCGGCCACAAGGCCTTTGCTGGAACACCCTAAATTCAATTCCCAGAATCATAGTAAAAGGGCAGAAAACCAACTTAGATGTGGCCCCCCCCCCAACTCCTGCGCGCACACATACACACACAATGATAGAAATAAATTTTAAATGCAATTTAAGAAAAACTTTTTTTGGTTTGTTTTTTGACACAGGGCTTCTCTGTGTAGCCCTGGCTGTCCTGGAACTCACTCTGTGGACCAGGCTGGCCTTGAACTCAAGAAATCCACTTGCCTCTGCCTCCTGAGTGTTGGGATTAAAAGTGTGTGCCACCACCATTTGACTAAGAAAACCTTTTTTTTTTTTTTTTTTTTTTTAATTAAATGATACTCTGGGTTGGGGAGACGGCTCTGCAGGTCAGACTGTTCAATGCACAAGCATGACTATTTCAGCTCAATCCATATTTTAAAAAATACACACACACACACACACACACACACACACACACACACACACACACACACACACAAAACTGCTGGATGTGGTGGCGCATGCCTTTAATCCCAGCACTCGGGAGGCAGAGACAGGCAGATCGCTGTGAGTTCGAGGCCAGCCTGGTCTACAAAATGAGCCTAGGACAGCCAGGGCTACACAGAGAAACCTTGTCTCAAAAAAACAAAACAAAACACAAACACTAGTGTTTATCTGTAACCCAGATGGAGGGCAGAGACAGTAAGGCTGAGTCACCTGGAACCTCATGGGCCAGCCATGCAGAGAGACCCTCCTCAGGCAGGTACAAGGAGAGATCTGACTCAGACATGCCTGTGTCCATATTCACATACATAGTAAACACCAGACTGGCCTAAAACTCAGAGATCCACGTGCTTCTGCCTCCCCCACCTCAGTGCTGAGATTATGTCATAGGGCCAACATAAACAATTTTTCTTTTTTCCAAGACAGGGTTTCTCTTGTAGCCCTGGCTGTCCTGGCCTTGCTTTATAGACCAGGCTGGCCTCGAGCCCACAGAGATCCGCCTGCCTCTACCTCCCTGAATGCTGGGATTACAGGTGTACGTCACCATGCCTGGCTCATAAACAATTTTTTAAGACAAGCAATTTGATTGGGGGAACAAAGGGGACAGGAAAGGCCTGCAGACACCTCAGGAAACAAGAAGCAAGATACAAATGTGCAAAGGGGACCACTCTTGGCATCATGAGTCTTAGAGAAAGGCCCTGGGAGCCATGAGGCCGGAACACATCAGCCACAATGGGCCAAGGGCAGAACGTGACATCACTGAGTGCAGACAAGCAGGGCAGCAACGGCAGCAACGGCAGCCGAGCCAGGGCCACTGCTGCTGCTGGGGGATGAAACAGTGACCCCACTTTAGAAACCAGCCTGGCCCTGTGTTCCTTGTTCCTTCCTTCCTTCCTCCACTCCTCCTCACTTCTTGTTTTGAGAAGGGGATCTCAAGTAACCCAGGCTGGCCCCAAACGCCCCCATGTAGGTGTTCTTAGTACTCCTGCCTTTATCTCTTGAGTGCTGAGGTTACAGGCTAGCCCCACCTCGCGCAGCCCATGGGTTGCTGGGGATGAACGCAGAACTCCATGCCTGCCAGGAAAGCGTTCTACCAGTTGAGCTATACCTAAGCTTCCTCTCCTCTCCTCCCCCCTTCCCTCCCCTCTCTCTTTCCCTCCCTTCCCCCTTCTCTCTTTTTCTTCTAGGAAGACGGGACTCTTTGCTATGTAGCCCTAGTACTCACTATGCAGACAGGCTAGCCCCCAACTCCCAAGAATCCTCCTGCCTCAGACTTCCATGTACTGAAATTACAGCCGGCACCTCCACGTTCGCCTATTTCCCCACTCCCTTTTTTCTTTCAGATGACAAAAGACAAGTTTATCAGGCAGACAGGAGTGCGGAGGGAGCGGGGCAGCAGCCGAACTCCCAGTGTGCAAGTTTCTCTCTGGACTCTGGACTGGTCGATGCACCCCCAAGATGACGTTTCTATGCACACCAACACATGCACCAGGACCCCCACAGCAGTCTTAGCCACAATGACATGAGCTTGGAGCTGCTGAGATGTCCTCCAGCGGGTCTTTACAACCCATGACACAGGGCTGTCACTGACACTGAAAAGGAGTTGCTGTCCCTGTCTGAGAAACCAGGTATTGTAAGTGCACCTGCGATCCAGGCATTAATGGGGGGCGGGGAGAAAGGATGACGAGAGACCAAGGGTTATCCTGGGCTAGACAGTGCATTCCAGGCTAGCCTCAAAGCACAAACACAGAACATTTAGTTGTGGGCTGGTAAGGTGGCTCAGTTTGTTAGCAGCTGAGGACTTGAATTTGATCCTCAGAGCCCACATACAGATGAAGAAGACAGCAAGCAACTCCACAGAGCTGCCCTCTAGCCTCCACACTCTTGCTGGGGCACACACCCACAATAATAGTATTACCTTAAAAAGTCCAAAGGCAGTCATGATAAATGCTTATAATCATAGCACGCCGGAGCTGGAGGCAGGGGGATCGCCTTGAGTTTGAGGTCAGCCAGGGTTACACACTAGACCTGTCTCAAAAAAAGACAACACAGGGCTGGAAAGATGGCTCAGCCACTAAGGGCCCTTTTTGCTCTTGCAGAGGTCCCTCTGAGCTCAGTTCCCAGCAGCCACGTCAGGTGACTCACAAGGGCGCATATTTCTGTCTTCAGGGGGGTCCAACAGCCCTCGCTTCCAAGAGCTCTTGTACACGAGTGCAAAACAAACACACACGTACATAAGAAAAATAAATCTTTGGAAGAGGAGGAGGATGGCGATGACACCGAACCTTAAACGCACACTACGATGAGAAGGGAGCCGATGTGAAAAAGCCCCAATCAACCTTACCTCTGAAACAATGTAAAACTGTGCAGATGGCACCAGATAGAGGGTCCCAGGAAAGAGGGAATGGAGCAGGAGAGGCCTGAGCACAGAGGGTTTTAGGGGCAGTGACGTCAGAGTGGCAGATGTTCGGCACACATCTGTCCAGCCCCCCAAAGCCCCACACCATGGGTGACCTGCCTGACTGTGGACACCTGGTGGTGGGGTGTCCTCTGACCTCAGGCAGGGGCTGGGAGAGGAGGCAGGGGAGGGGGTGGGAAATCAGCTTTAGAAAGACAAGAAATCTGTGTGGTAGACTTGGTGGTACAGGCCAGTAATCCCAGTGCCTGGGAGGTAGAAGCAGGAAGGGGAGGTGTATAAGGCTAGCATGGGCTACGTGATTGACTCTGTCTCCAAAGGGAAAAGGGAAAAGCCATCTAAGAGGGAGGGTGGGAAGAGGACTGCTGCCTGGCAGTGTAGCCCAGTGGTAGAGCACTTACCCAGCGTGCATGAGGCTCTAGCCTCCATCCCCAGCAAAGGAGGGGGAAAGGAATTTTCTTTTGGGGCTGGAGAGATGGCTCGGAGGTTAAAAATCACTTTCTGCTCTTCCAGAAGTCCTGAGTTCAATTCCCAGCAATTACATGGCGGCTCACAAACATCTACAGTGAGATCTGATGCCCTCTTCTGGCCTGCAGGCACACATGAAGATAGAGCACTCATGCACATAAAATAAATCTTTTAAATTTTTTTCTTTTTCTTTTTTCTTTTTGGTTTTTCAAGACAGAGGTTCTCTGTGTAACAGACTGGGTTGTCCTGGACTCACATTGTAGATCAGGCTGGCCTCGAACTCTGACTCAGAGTGCTGGGATCAAAGGCGTGCACCACCTCACCTAGCTCAAATTTTCTCTTTAAAATAACAAAATTCAAAACCTCTCACGTGGCTCCCAGAAGCAGGGACACTAAGTGAGAAGGATTGCTAAATTGCTGGAGCCTTGGTCCTCCTACCACTGCAGATTCCAAACTGATGTCATGAAGGAGAACTTGAGCCAAGGCCTACGGAAGCCTCCATGTGCCAAATTCCTGCCATCCAATGCCCTTCACCCACCTAGAAGCTTAGGCTGTGCAGGTTAGATTATGTACCATCCTGGTAAATCTCGCCCCCTTCCAGCAAGCCCTCAGCCCTGGAGGGGAAAGAGGTGTGTAGGGGCAGGGAGTGGGGGGTGGGGGGACATGAGGATGTGTCAGGTGGCTGTCCTCAACTAAACCTTATGACAGATGGATCTTACTTGCATAATTTGCCCTCTAAGGGGCCTGGCCCCTAAGCTGAGCCCTCTGATTTCATTAGCATTTGTCCAGCCCCCCTTTCCGTAAGAAACTCCAAACTCTAGCCAGGCATGATGGCTTACGCCTTTAATCCTAGCACTTGGGAGGCAGAGGCAGGTGGATCGCTGTGAGTTCGAGGCCAGCCTGGTCTACAAAGCGAGTCCAGGACAGCCAAGGCTACACAGAGAAACCCCGTCTTGAAAAAACAAACAAAAAACAAAACAAACCCCAAGAAACCCCAGACCCCTTTCTCCACCTATCAGTGTAGGAATCTTTCCTGAGAGGAAGGGACAGGCACAGAGTCGAGCAGGGGCTGCTGGATGGCACTCGGGTTCTGAGGCTATGGATGAACAGGGAGCTCTGCCCACCAAGCCCCGGGCATAGTGAAACCAGATCGCCCAGCCGCCACAGGCCCCTAATGCGGACCTAGCACAGCCCAAAGTGAGCCAGGAGCCTTAGCATTGGCAGCTGGGCATCTTCATCCTCCATGCATTAACCGCAAGCCACAACTCAGCTGTATAGCAAGTTTGCAGCCAGAAAGAGAAAGAGAGTCAGGGGACCTGAGCAGACTAGTTTAGGCTAAAGCAGAGTGCATAATGGGGAGATACAGGTGGGGTGATGTCAGATAAAGCCACTCCTCCTCCTCCTCTTCCTTTTTTTTTTTTTTTTTTTTTTGGTTTTTCGAGACAGGGTTTCTCTGTGTAGCCTTGGCTGTCCTGGACTCACTTTGTAGACCAGGCTGGCCTCAAACTCACAGTGATCCGCCCTGCCTCTGCCTCCCAAGTTCTGGCATTAAAGGCATGTGCCACCACCACTCGGCAAAGCCACACTTCTGCCATGGGCCTTTTGGTCTCTGTCTCTGGCTTTTCCTACAGACATGGGTCATACACACCCGCGTGTAACCTTGAACTTCTGACTCTCCTGTCTTCATCTGCTGAGTGCTGGTTTTACAGTTGCATGCCGTAACGTCTAGTTTATGCCGTGCTGGGGTGGAGCCCAGGGTCTGCGCATGCTCTGTAAGCATCAGTGAACAGAACCAGTGCTGGGGTGGAGCCCAGGGTCTGCGCATGCTCTGTAAGCATCAGTCAACAGAACCAGTGCTGAGGTGGAGCCCAGGGCCTGCGCATGTTCTGTAAGCATCAGTCAACAGAACCAGTGCTGAGGTGGAGCCCAGGGTCTGCGCATGCTCTGTAAGCATCAGTCAACAGAACCAGTGCTGAGGTGGAGCCCAGGGCCTGCGCATGTTCTGTAAGCATCAGTCAACAGAACCAGTGCTGAGGTGGAGCCCAGGATCTGCGCATGATCTGTAAGCATCAGTCAACAGAACCAGTGCTGAGGTGGAGCCCAGGGTCTGCGCATGTTCTGTAAGCATCAGTCAACAGAACCAGTGCTCAGGTTCACACCAAGGGCCTTGTCCCCACCCTGGCAGAGTGAGGACAGTGTGTCTCCACCCCTGGAACACCCTGTGTACCCCATGTACCCAGCATGGAGAACCATGCTGGATGGAGCCACTTTGGGAATGCTTTCTCCTGGGCTCCCAGCCCTGTCCTTGTCACATGCCACAGGTGGTGGGTCCCTCCAGGGGATATGGATCTTCTCAGCCTGTCCTGGGTTCCAGTTAGCCTCAGCTTTGCGCCATAGCTGGTGTGTGTGCACGCATGTGTGCGTGCTAGCCAAGCGCCTTCGGAAAAGGGAGGGGGAGTCCTGCACAGTGTGTTAGTAGGTAGCAGGGCCCTCCTAAGATAGGGACTGTTAACTACTGTCACAAAGCAGGGTGCAACTGAGACTCCATGCCGACCAAGCCTTCACCCAGAGAAGCCTGCAGTGGCTCTGCAGGCTATGTCACAGGAGCTGTGGAAGCAGGCAAAGCAGAGCTAGTGGCCTGATGTCTGCACCCAGAGCAAGGAGCTCGGGGATGGAGCCCCTCTCCCAGGCTGTCCTTGGCCCAGCTCTCTGCCCAGACCTTTGTCTGTCTGCTGTGCCAAAGGCTGAGGGCCAGGGCTGGTGACACTGTTAGCTGTCCCCTGAAACAGGCAAAGCTCTCCTGGGAGGGTGGAGTCACAGCGGCAGGTCCCACTCCTTAGCATCCAACCTGCCAGCAAAGACCAACCAGGCCCTACTCTCCCTGTCCCGCCCTGCGGGTGGGCTGGGGACAGAGGGACAGTTTTTGCCTTAATATGGAGTTAGTTTGGGTTGGGAAACTCCCTCCATCCCTACTCTGAGAAGATGAGGGTCCCTTGGGACTAGCAGCTGCCAGGGGAACGTCTGCTTGCTCAAACAGTCCTCTCTTTCCAATGCAGGGGTTGCCGGTAATAGTAATGGAACTAACAATAAAAGTAGTTAATAATACTGGAAGGTATATATAGCAGCAGGCTATGGGTCAAGAGCTTCCTGTCTCACAACCCTCACCTCTGGGATAGCTGTTGCCCCTGCCTTGCCTACCCAGTGAAGCCGCTAAGGCCAGACAGGGAAGCCTCTTGCTCAAGGAAGCAGGCAGCACCAGTCTGGGTCCCTGCCTCCCCGTATCTCCTCTTCTGGGGGCTTAGACACACACAGAGATCTCTGTACCAACAAGCCCTCAGGATTCCACATTACGTCCGTCTTCAGAAACCGGGTCAGCGGAGGGTGGGACACTTCAGGGCCTCAGGGAGGCCACCAGGCCTGACAGCTCTCTAGAGTCTCTTGTGGAGAGACTCCGAGGTGACCCCCCAATGTGCCAAAGGGGGACCTTTCCCATAGCCACTCTCTTGGGAACAGGGCTGGTCTGGCATGCCTCCTTCCCTGGCAAGGATCCCATCTCACTCATCTGTCCTGCATCGGACGCAACTTAGACTTCCATCATGTTCTGATCTGGAGGTTGCAGGAAAGAAGGCTGACAGAGGAGCCATGAGCCCTGCGCAGAGGAGGCTCACCCTTCCTTCTTTGGTACCCTGACTCTATGTATTTCTTTCCCTGTCATCTGCTCAAACTCTGGAGCTGCTGTCACTGGAGAGGAGAGCCTGCTCTGGTCACTACTTAGCCTTTTTGGGTCCTGGGCAGAGAAGGAAGTGAGAGAGGCGATCGACACTGACATGAATGCAAACACTACACCCACCTAAATGTGCTGGCACTCAAGGCTTGGCCCAGCGGGGGCCTGTGCAAAAGCATATGTGCATGCATGTTCTAGGCCTGACAGGAGGCCTTGCGCAGCTGTGAGGACACACATCAATCCAAAGCCATCTTATCCACAGATCTGGAAATAGCAATTAATCTCTCATTTGAATTTTTAACCTCAAACACCACATTATAAAAATAGTTGTGTTGTATTTTAGGGATGGCATTTGTCATGAAATTAGCTATGGTTACATGGATGCCACGGAGAATAAAGCACCATGCCTCTGTCTGCATGGGACCCACCGGCAGGGCCAGCCACAGCCAAGCAAGGGGTTGCAGTACAATAGTATTGTCCCTTCTGAGGGGACCCAGGCCACAGGGCAAGCCTGGCAGGGACCCAAAGAATGTGTCCTGTGGGTTGGGAAGTTAGGTACCAGCAAAGCCACCAGGCAGATGGTGGGGCCTGGGAACCTCTCTGTGCTCGGCCCCACTCCCACCAGAGTACACTGTGTCTGCCCCTTCTCAAGAGTGTCAGAGAGAAGGAATCAAAGTGGAAGGCGGTATCTTTCTGTGTCCCCTCCTGGGGGCCAGGCATGCCCACAGCTGCACTCACCTGACAGGTCTCCTCTACTCCTGAGTGTCCCTAATGTGGAGTCAGCCATGCTGCCCTCTTTGCAAGTGAGGAACTCAGATCTCAGAGCAGAGGCCATGGCTGGGTGAGCCATGACTCTGAAGACTTGAGTTACCAGGAAGGCTCAGGGTGAGGGAGACGCAGCAGCTGTTTCCACATGAGACCTTTACTAATTGTGAGAACCACCCCTTCCCCTCTAGGCGTGGGGAGCTTTTGGTCTCCACACTCCAGATACCCACAAATGTGAGGGATCACCCCCAAAGCACAGAACATCAGAAGCAGGAAAAGGTAGAATTCAGGGCCTCAGTTTCTCCCACGGTAGGAAAGGCCTCCAGTGAGCCACCCCCTGCCCCCCCAATGCTTTTCCTACATTTTAATCTTGACACGGGGTCTCCTAAAATCGCCCACACAGATCTTAACCTCAAAATCTTCCTGCCTCACCCTCCAGAGCAGCTTCCACCACCCAGCATGGCTCTAACAATGGCCAATCTTTCTCCCCCGTTCCCCTGTGTAATCCTGGCTTTCCTGGACTCCCTTTGTAGACCAGGCTGGCCTCGAACTCACAGAGATCCACCTGCCTCTGCCTCCCGAGCGCTGGGATTAAAGGTGTGCGCTGACAACAACGGCCAATCTTGAAGAAAACACTCTTGGGCGGTCTTCTGCCTCTCACTCTCTGGCTGTCTCTCCCACTCAACGCCTCTGTATCTCTCTGCTCACCCAGCATCCTCCGGCTCCCTCTCCTGGCTGCCTCCCTCCCCAGCTTTTGGCCCCTTCTGAGAGTCTGTTTCCTCCAACCCCTTCACCCCAGGGCCCCGCCTGAGCTTGGCATGTGTGAGACACGCAACAGACAGGCAGAACAAAACAAAACAACAACAAAAAACCAACCAAAAAAACAAAACAACAACAACAAAAAAAAAAAAAAAAAAGGAAAGGGGCAACAGGGCCCCATCTTCATTTCTGACACCTTAACACAGAAACTAGAGCCTTCAAGATGCCCCCCTAGCCCTGCAAGATCCAAACCGGCAGCCCCCCCCCCCCCCGCGACAGTTTTATTTAAATAATGTTATTAGATCTGTGCCTTCTCTTTTTCCTCCACGATGAAACGAGAGTTTTTACTTCTTGTCACCAGTAATTTCCCCGCTTACAGTGACAGTACCGGGTTGTGGTACCCAGTGAACCAGATCTGTGGGAGAGGCTGGTCTCCGCATTAAAACAGGATGTCTGTAGGAAACTCACTACCTGCTTCCTGCCAGAGCAGTACAAGCCCAGCCCCAGCCAGGCCCAGCAGATTCTTGGTTGGAAGGAGGCAGAAAGAAACCTAACCTTGGTAGCATCCAGAAAGAGGACCTGGCAGCAACTTGGCCACTTGCAGCCATGCAGAGTGACATGGCCGCTGCGGTCCCAGTACATTCCCTGGGCAACTGTGGAGAAGTCACATGAGGAGAAGCTGTGACATGGGGACACTGCTCCACCTCATCATGGTCTGCCAGGACAAACCAGGCATGAGCAGAAGCTGAGCAGCAAGGAGACTATCCTCTCCTGCTGGGCTTCAAACCCTCAGGGGCAAAGTTTGACCAGGTCTCTGGGATATCCCAGTAAGATGCCTGCGTGAGGGATGAATAATGACCAAACAAAGGAGTGCCTCCTCGCTTACTTTCTTTTCTTTTTAAGACAGTGTTTCTCTGTGTTGCCCTGGAGTTGTACACCAGGCTGGCCTCGAACTCAGAAATCTGCCTACCTCTGCCTCCTGAGTGCTGGGATTAAAGGTGTGTGTCCCTATTACCCGGCTACCACCTGGCTTTCTTTCTTATAAGATTTTTTAAAAGTTATTTATTTATTTATTTATTATGTATTCAGCGCACTCTGCAGACAGAGAAGGACATCAGATCACATGTGGTTGCTGGGAATTGAACTCATGACCTCTGGAAGAAAAGATAGTGCTCTTAACCACTGAGCCATCTTTATTTTTGTGTCTACAGTGCTCTGCCTGCATGTACACCTGCACACCAGTAGAAGGCACCAGATCTCATCACAGATGGTTGCCAGTAACCATATGATTGCTGGGAAATTGAACTCAGGACCTCTGGAAGAGCAGTCGGTGCTCTTAACCTCTGCGCCGTCTCTCCAGCCCCCACCTAGCTTTCTTAAAGGAGAGTGCAGAGCTCATGTTGGCAAGGAAGAAAATACGGTCTCGCATCACTGCCTCTCAGGGAATGGCACAGCATCCTTTGTGTGCCCTGGTTACGAAGGGATGGGACATAAAGCAAAGACCTAGTATGTAATCAATGGGATGTTTTGAGCTTCCCCCAGGGTGAGGGAAACAGGCCTTCCTTCTCCACACTTGAGCTGTGGGGCTCAGACTTATGATTCTCCTGGCCCCCCGGCCTTCAATAAATGTGTGCAGCAACAGGCCTCTCTGGTTTCTGGTGGTGGAGGAGGCTTTTACAGGGCACCTGGCTTCTATAACAGAGAGAGATCCACTCTCCCTCTAGCTCTGAAGACTAAACTCACTGTGTGTGTGTGTGTGTGTGTGTGTGTGTGTGTGTGTGTGTGTGTGTAGGGGATTGCAAGAAGCCCTCAGTGAAATGCGGCAATATCACAGCACTGGCCCCAGGCCTGGGCAGGACTCAAAACTGGGTCCTTTATAAAGGATAAAACTGAACCGTTATCACTCCTAAGTGTCCAGTTATGGTGCCTGCCATCCAGTGTCCCCATCTCCTTGCTTACAGACCCTCTGATTACAAATCAGAGTGAAGGGCTAAGCCTGAAAGATATAAGGAAAAGGAGCAAGCTCATGGTGTCACCGGTGTGGGATGAGGCCAGTGGGCCAGCCTGGGGTGGGAGCAACCGTAACCTGCATCCTTCGTGCCGGGTGCCCACTGGCTAGACCAGCCACCCGGAGCCCATCTTGAGAGCATTAGGGCCGCTGTGAACACATGTTTTCTGTTACGTGTTATTTGTTAGTCTAATGAAAGGAGGTGCGCTGGCTTTCAAGACCTCGAGGGTCTGCGGGGGTTTTATGTGGGAAGCCTTCGCAGAGCGCTGGCGGCGGGGAGGCTGCGAGGCCCCTGCCAGGCGCACCCGCCCGCCCCGCGCCCCGCGGCTCTGCTTTGATTCCGAGGTTTGCAGCCATCCGCGTGGTAATTCCAGCCCTGGTTAAATGTCATTTTTAATAACGCCATCCCTGGCATGTGAATGGCTTTGCCCAAGGCAAAAAGGGAGGCTGCCATGGGGGTGGGACAGTGGTGGGGAGGACCAGGAGACAGGGAGGTGGGGTCTTGGGACTGACAAACAAAATCAGGAAGGAAATGGCCAGCCCACTGAGGACTGTGTACACTCGGGCCCAGGGCATCCTCCTTGAGGGGAGCCACAGGGAATGTGATGGAAAAGGTGAGGGAGGGTGGCAACAAAAGTGATGAGGCTTCTGACTAGCCCTTCCCCCCAACTCCCCAGAGCCCTGGCTGCCACCTGGGGGTGGGAGCGGGGGTGGGGGGAGGGGGGATCCATTGGTCCCATAACAAGCTTTATGCCAACCTGTCAGGATGCCTTGGGCTGGCACAGGGCAAGCGATTGGCAATGCTGTACACAGTGGGCAGATCCCGTCCAGACCTTCAGACTCTCTCTCTTGTGCAGTTAGTCAATCTACCAGATCCTACACACCCGCTCCATCACAGAGAGAGCTGTCTCTCAGTCAGTAAAAGGAGAGGGGGGAGGGGGGAGGGGCGGTGATAGGAGGCAGTTGGCTCTGGAAGATCATTAGCAGGGTATAAAACCCACCTGGGGGCTGAGGCTGTAAAGCTCAGTTGGTGAAGGCTTTGCCTAGCATGCACAAAACCGGGAGTTCAATCCGCAGCAGCACGCCTGTAATCCCAGCGCTTGGCTGAGTGAGAGTGCAAAGTCATGCCCAGCCTGGGCTACACAAGACAGTGGCTCTAAGGGAAAAAAGAAAAAGAAAAAAGAAAAAAAGAAAAGAAAAAAGAAATCAAACGGAAATAAACACAAAAGATTGTAGAGCGGGGACTTTTACACGCAGGTGCCCAGGCCTGGGATCAGGAACACAGGGATACAGTTCTACCAGCTTTGTAGGCGATTCCTGGAATTTCATCAATCTGTCCTGAGAGAGATGGCCCAGCCATCTTATTCCACACACAGGGTGCACAGCCTGGTCTCAGGAACAGAGCGTGTTTCAAGAGGAAGGCTGGGTTAGGGCAGGCGGAAACTTGGATTTTCTGAGCGCCATGTTAGAGAGGGCATGCTCGCACCTGCCACATCTGGAGCTGCTGAAGGAGCAGTGTCCCTCTGCAGAAGCTTCCAGGCCACCCAGTCCCTGAGCCTAATGCCACTCTGCTATCTTACCCCAGGCTCTTCTTTGACGACTGCCTCCCAGACCTCATGTCAGCCCCGGCCACTGCTCAGCCTTTTAGGGCCCCCTTTCCTAGACCCCCCCACTGCCCCCCACCACCAAAGACTAAGGATGTCCTGGCCGCCCATCCCACACACAGGCAAGCAGGATCCATCTTAAGGCCCCAAGCTAATCGCTTCCAGAACGTGCTTCATTTTTTTAGGGTGCAATAAAAAATATCATTACCCGAAAAGGGCCCCATGTGGATGGCGTCCTGTCATCGTCACCGTTTCCCCCGAGAGTCAGTCAGGAAACAGATGTGGAAGGAGCCTACGCTTGGGGCAAGCAGGACATTGGTGTTTTCTGATCTCCTGGGTGACTGGAGAAGCGTTTGTGTGGCCTAGAGGTTCCTTGGCTGCGTCTGGTAGACCTGTAAGTGGTGGGCAGAGGCTGCGGCCTCTTTACTTGACGGCAGGTAGCTCAGTTCTTCTCAGCGGGACACGCCCTGCCCTTTGCTGATAGCGCCCAGTCTGTGGTCCTGACCGACACAAGAGCATATGGAGCCATGCCCACCCCAAGCTCTCTCTGAACAGGAAGGCCCATGGCTCTCTCCTACTCAACACCTCATAAGAGCACTTAACCCTTGGCCCATGTAGCCAGGTATGCCTGTTCTGCCAACTATCCGGGGAGTCTCACCCAAAAGTCTGCTAAGGACCGTTTGGGGGTGGCTGGAGCCTCACAGTGGGTGTGAATCCACGCACACACCAGGTGGGGCGTGTGTGTGTGTGTGTGTGTGGGTATGAGTGTGGGTGTGTGTGGGTCTGTGTGTCACTGGGTAACTGTGAGCTCAGGACAGGCAGCCCAGCATGTGGTCCCCAAATGCTAGCAGGTGACAACATTCTCACCCTCAAAGGACAACAGAGAAATGGCAAGGCAGTTAGCTGGGGAAAGGCTCATTCTGGGATGGAAAGATAGTGGGAAAAACAGGACTTGGCACTCCATCTACCCTATGCCAGCATCTGAGGGCTTGGCAGGGAAGGTAGGCAGGGCCTAGGACGGGAGGACTGGAGCTGTGGGCACACAGGACTGAATGGATAGGGGCGGGAGCTGGGGGAGAGGCTCCTGTCACACCGCTGTCTGTGGCAGAGGATGGGTGTTGCAAAGGGAAGAGACAGGGGCCCCTTCACTTTCTCATCCCTGGATTCCCCCCAAAACTGGACAACCCCACTCCTCCTCGAGCCTGTGTCACACAGCCGGATTCATTCTGTGCTCGCTCTTTCCCCTGACTACCTCATGGCCCCTGAGTGCAGCCATACCTGTCAGAGGATGTGAGGCAGCCCTGGTCGGGCCACCTCATCGTATCTAAGGCTCCACTGGTGACTTGGGGCAGAGCGAGGGTTTTGGGACAAGACACACCTAGGTTGGAATCCCACGTGGGGCTAGTATAACAGACCCTGTTTTCTCTGAGGCTCAATTTCCCTCTCGATAAAATGGGGATAATCAAAGAACCCATGTCATAGGGCTAGAGGGAAGACAAGGCAGGTGGGACCCCTGCCAACACACCGCACTTGGCTGAGGTGCCTTTGGTTCCTAGCCACTCTCCCTACATGCCTCACACGGCCTTCAGCCCCATCTCTACTCCACTATGTGGTACTGGGGGTGGGGGTGGGGCGGTTAATGCACTCTACCCACTAAGTCCCATCTCCAGTGCCCTAGCACTTTTTAGGACGGGTCCTCCCTGACACCACATCCCTCCCCAGGACAAGCCAGCCAGGCATCCATCCTTTCTCCCCAAGCCCTCAGAAATCCCATCGTGCACACAGGGTCTCTACCGGAAACCCCAGTCCTCATTGGTCTTCCGGTCCGTCCCCCACTTTCTCACCCGCTTTAGCCCCCAAGCCCCACAGCCAGTCTCCCCAGCATCCACAGAGCTCCTACTCCTAGCCTCTCCCACCCAGATACGGGCCATGCTGTAGAGAGTGGCTTGGACCTGGAATGCCAAAGCCAAGCTGGCATCCTTCCTCAGCTGCGAGCTCTGGGAATAGGCTGGTCCATCTTCCTGGGTCTTCACACAGCGAGAAGAAATAAAGGCCTGTAAGAACCTCAAGGATGGGCTGGAGAGATGGCTCAGAGGTTAAGAGCACTCACTGACTGCTCTTCCAAAAGTCATGAGTTCAATTCCCAGCAACCACATGGTGGTTCACAACCATCTCTTCTGGCCTGCAGGCAGAATGCTGTATACATAATAAATAAATAAATCTTAAAAAAAAAAAAAAAAAAAAAAAAAAAAAAAAAAAGAACCTCAAGGAGCTGTCTGGACAGTCTGCACTGAGCACCCAGCTGCTCAGGCCTTGCCCCCTCCCCACAGGGCACGTAACTCGTTCCTATTCCACAGGCGACAAGCCGACAAATTGGCTCAGTGTATAAAAGTGCTAGCTTGTAAGTCTGACAACTGGATTGGTCTCTAAATCCCACAGTTAAAGGGGCAATTTGGGCTGGACTTGCCAGGATGTGGAAAAGACAAGTCCCTTCTCCCCTATCTCAGAAGCCCTCAAGACTGTGAGACCACCAAGGGGCAACTGACCAAAGGGACAGACAGGCAAGCTGCCTCAGCCTCCTTCTTCTGCCTTCTGTCTGTAGACTCCACCCCAGAGTCATGGTACCACTGGGCCACACAGCCCCAGGGGCCGATCTGGATGTAGTTTCCAAGGTTTCCCAACTGACTCCACATGACCTAATAATTCCGTGTAGAGAAACATACCGCCAGAGAATTCGAAGGCGAGGCCTTTGAATCTGTAGCCACACTCACAGCAGCACTACCCGTACCTAAGCCATGTCCACGGATGAATGACATGACAAAGCACGGTGCGTCCACATGGTGAAGCATAATTGAGCCTCAAAGAGGAAAGGAGTTTGAAGACATGATACATGGATGAACGTAGATGCTTCCCAAGGAAATAAGCCAGACACAGAAGGACCAAACTGTAAAGTCCATGAATCTTGTGGTCAGAGTCATAAGGCAAGAGTCAGATAGGGGCTTCAGGGAGCTGGCCGTGGCAGACAGCAACTGGACTGGGCATTTACAAATGGCCCGTGGTAAACTCTGAGCTAACCATGGGTTATCACAGCAAAGATTAACTGAAGGTGGTGGGGTGGGGTGGGGGATATGCCTGCAATCCCAACACTGGGGTTGGGCAGGAGGATTGGAGGTTCAAGGCTAGTCTCAGCCACGTAGCAAGGTTGAGGCCAGCCTGAGATACATGAGACAGTCTTAGAAAACCACAAATGAAACGAAAAGCCTGATAAGTTGAAGCGTACCAAGTTCCTCTGCACTTCCGGTTGGCCCTTTGGTCCTGCTTAGCAGGGTCCCCCACCTAACCTAGATTCACCCCAGTTACCAATTGCACTCTGCTCACAAGGGCCCTAGCTCTCCCGGGACCTTGGATTCCTGATGTCCAAAATCTACACGCACGCACGCACGCACGCACGCACGCACGCACGCACGCACGCACGCACGCACGCACGCACGAGATCCACGTAGTCGCCCTGGCAACCCAGCATCCTGCCACTCTCCAAACAGGTACCAGTTCTGAGCCAGGCTCAGCCTGTGCTAGTCTCTCTGCCTAGCTCCTTGGGCCATGTTTATTTTCTCAGCAGTGTCTGTGGCCTGGTTTCCGCCCTGCCCACAGGAGGGAATGGTTTAAAGAAACTGGAGGTTATTAATGTGGTTTCTTTTGTCGTATGCCATTGCAAAGGCAGCGAATGAGGGTTTATTTTCCTAACGTGCTTGGCATAGCTCAGCATTTGATTCTGAAGGAACTGGAGGCCCTGGTTTGTTCTGAGTCACTAGTGAAGCCGCAGCTTATGAAGCCAATTCTTGGGGGTGGGGGGGGTAGGGGCGGGGAGGAGCAAAGGCTTGGAAAGTCATTGGCAGACACGGATCGATCTACGGTGGCTTTTAAAAAAACAAAAGGATTTTAGTTTGTTGTTATTTGGTTGGTTTGGATTTGTTGTTGTTGTTTTGTTTTTTGGGTTTTCGAGACAGGATTTCTCTGTGTAGCCTTGACTGTCCTGGACTTGCTTTATAGACCAGGCTGGCCTCAAACTCACAGCAATCTACCTGCCTCTGCCTCCCAAGTACTGGGATTAAAGGCGTGCACCACCATACCTGGCTTTGTTTTTGTTTTTTAATTGGCAGGATGAAAACAGGAGTTCTTATTCATTTGTTCCCCAATTACCAGTATTTTTCTGTTAGGCGGGGAATAAACTATATATTGGGGGAAACTCACCCAGAAGCCATAGGAAGGCTGGCTTTTAAGAGTGTCTGTTCCCCGGGGGTGCTGAGGGCTCAGGATTGGAGAAACAGCCTATGGCCCATGTGTGCTGCCCTGGGAGTGATGCTGGCACTCAAGGTCTGACTTCCTTCCTCCTTCCAGCGCCGGGGATAGAACCAGGGCCATGTACACACCAGGCCTCTAAGCTCATCCTCCAGCTGGTACTCTCTTCCCAGCATTTTGGGCTGGACTCATGAGGAAGTGGAAATGACAGGTGCCTCTTCCCCTATCTTTGAAGCCCTCAGGGCAGTGGCAAGGGGCAACTAACCAAAGGGACAAACAGGAAGCTGCCTCAGCCCCCTTCCTCTGCCTTCTGTCTGTAGACTCCAACCTAGAGAGAAGCTTGGCATGGTGCCACTGGACCACACAGTCCCAGGGGCAAATCTAGATGTAGTTTCCAAGGCAACCTGCAGGTGTGTGTGTGTGAATGGTTTCTTGAGCCCACCTGACTCCACATCCAGCATGTCCTTTCTCCTCAAACACCCCATGTGAAAGAATCTGCACCCCAGGAAAAAGCCTGGAAGTTCTCCTGGGCTTTCAAGGAATGTAGCCAGATCCTGGGGCTCCAGGGGACACCCAGTACCCACCCAGCTTCCTAGAGGCTGCAAACAGCACCATCTGGGCACTCACACCCTAGCTGACACTTGCAGTCTGGGATCCCTCAGGGGGAAAACTTCCATCTGGGGACCAGCTACATGACAAAGAAGTCAGACCTAGCAGTGTCTGTCCCCTACCAAAGCCAGCATCTTTGCCCTTTCATCATCGCTCCAGTGTCCTCTCCTTCATCTTCCTCTGCCCATCCCTTCTTTCTCTCCTCTCCTCCCCCCCACCTCAATTTTATTCTCCCCTTTGTCTTGGCCCCCAGCCTCAGTCATCAAGGTGAAACCAGAGAACGCAGATCTGTGTACCACCTCTCTCTGCCTCTGGCCGGAACTGGCCCCCTTCCCTCTCCTTTTCAGTCAAAGATCTAAAAGCTGCCTCTCAGGGCTGTCAGCTCACTCACCATCCATCACCCAACACCCTAGGGAAGAGCACAGCCAGGCCCCTGCAAATGCTGGGACGTGGTCACCAGCAAAGGAGGCAGGGGCCTCCCCGGGGCTGAGTACCATGAGCGCCTGCCTGACTCTGGCTGGCTTCAGAGGCTATTATCAGAGGGTGCTCCGTGGATGTCCCAGGACACACGTGCTCACACCTTTTAGACAATACCGCTATCATCTCTGGCTTCCTGGGACCCCCTCTTGTCTGAAAGCAAAGGCTCCCAGCCTGCCTGAGCACCCCTCTGACCCTGAATCTTAGTACAGGAAGTGGAGTCCTTAGGGTGGGTGGGAAGCGGGGTGGGGGGGTGTGGGACACCAATGCTTGTTTGTTCACCACACACTGTTAGGGGATCTAGACAGTCAGGCATCTCAGCGCAACCAGCAGGACAGTATAGTCCCAGAGCTAGGGGACTGAAGTGCTAGCTTCAGACACTCTTCTACTGCACCTGGGTGATCTTTGGTGATTAGGACCCTCCCCCTGCCCTGCTCCTCACAGAAACTGTCCAAACAGGGACTTTCTTTCTTTCTTTCTTTTTGTTTTTGTTTTTTGTTTTTTGTTTTTTTGAGACAGGGTCTCTCTGTGTTAGCCTTGGCTGTCCCGGACTTGCTTTGTAGACCAGACTGGCCTCGAACTCACAGTGATCCGCCTGCCTCTGTCTCCTGGGTGCTAGTTTTTTGGGTTGTTTTGAGACAGAGTTTCTCTGTGTAGCCTTGGCTGTCCTGGACTCGCTTTGCAGACCAAGCTGGCCTCGAACTCACAGCGATCGCCTGCCTCTGCCTCCCAAGTGGAGTGCTGGCATTAAAGGCGTGCGCCACCACGCCTGGCCTCCAAACAGGGCCTTTCAATTCATTCTCATCCTTCACCTCCCCCCAAAACCCACCCCTACACCCTTGTTTCCCACCGACTTCTCCCTCTTCTTTGAAAAGCTGAGCTATAATCCTGTGTGAATTTAGGGTGTGTGTGTGTTTGTTTTTAAAGCCCCTTCTAGATGACCTTTAACCCCTGCGTGGGGAACCAGACCTAGCTGGCTGTCCTCCTCCACCCCAAACTGAAGGGTGTGGTTGTGCAGATAGCCCCACGCCCACAAACCCTCTCAAGACCTGTCTTTGCTAGAAAGGGCTGATCTGAGTTTGACTTAGCGGCACCAGCTTCTGAGGGTAGGTGGGTATGGAATGTATGGAAAGCCAGCTTTCTCACATCCTCAAGACTCTTAAGTGGATCTGGTTCAAAGAGGGTCTCTTCCGAAGTAGGGGCAACAGCAACTCACCGCTGGGCTGTGGTTTCTGAGACTGCTGCTCCCACTGGGAACTGAAGCCAGCCCTCTAGTGCTCACAGCTGGGATCCTGCAGCTAAGAAGTTCCTATAGCTGGGGTCCACAGCCACAGTCTCGCAAACTGTGCGTCCCACAGCCCAGGGATCCCGCAGCCCACGGAGTCTGTAGCCCATAGACTCTGTAGCTGGGATCTCGTGTGTGTGTGTGTGTCTGTGTGTGTGTGTGTCTGTGTGTGTGTGTGTCTGTGTGTGTGCGTGTCTGTGTGTGTGTGTGTATCTGTGTGTGTGTGTGTGTGTCTGTGTGTGTGTGTGTGTGTGAGACACAGTATCCGCCGGTCCTACAGCCACAGTCTCACAAAGATTCCTCAGACTAAGAGCCCCAGTACCAGTGGATCCTGCAGCCAGTGAGCCCCACAGCCCGAGTTTCTCAAGGAAGGGATCCCGCGACCCCTTACTTAGCCCCGCAGCCCCGGGCTGGGTTCCCACGCCGTGCACTCACCGTCCTGCGGCGCTGCCTCGCTGCCGCTGCTGCCCCCGGACGGCTCGCGCGCCGCTCCCTCCCGCGCCTCGGGCCCCGGCCCGGGCCCCGCAGCCCTGCGCCCCGCAGCCGCCACCTCCTCCAAGTCCAGGAGGTGGCTCACCGAGAAGTTCTTGCGCGCTTGGGCGCAGTCGCCGGGTGCCGGCGGGGGCCCCGGGCCGGGCGCTGGCGGGTCCAGGGCGAAGGCGGCGGCCGCGCTGTCCATGCCCCGGCCGCGCCTTTGCCGGCCGCCGCCGCCTCCCGCTGCTCGCCGCGCCGGCTCTCAAGTCCGTCCGTCGGGGAGGCGAACTTTCTGCCCTCCCCTACGGGCGGGCGGCTCGCTAGCCAGGAGCCCCGGCCACACGCCCCTTCTCGGGGCGGACCTCGCCCGGGCCTCCCCTCCTCGCGTCCTGCGCCGTCCGGCGGGAGGCGGGGCCAGCACAGGGTCCTCTGACTCCCAGGCGCAGTTTAGGGGTGGCCAAGTCCTGTGGGGGGTGACATTTTAAATCCCCAACCAGGATCCCTGGAGGTGATTGGTGGCGAATCCACTTCTGTATGTTGCATATTGGGGGTGTGGGGGCACTCTAAGTAAGTTGACGGATCCCCCACCACCTAGTCTACTTGTCTTTAGACAGGGTCTCATGTATTCCAGTTAGCCTCAAATTTGCTACGTAGCCAAGAACAGCCTTGAACGCTTCCCAGTTTCTCCCTCATTGTCCCCACCCTGATGGAAGAGGACCACCCTGTTCCCTCCACGCTGAATGGAAGGTTCTGGGATGAAGGCCGAGCCTTTTCTCTCATCTGGCAGTGGGTGACACTTCTGCGCCTGTCCCCAGCGTTCCTCCCAAGGAAAACCAAGCTGAGAGGGGCGAGCATCTCTCCAGACTCCTGGAGTGCACAAGGCAAGGGTGTCAGATGAGTGACAGGGCAGGGACAAACGGGGTCTATCTTTTGTTTAACTTTTCCAAGAAAGCCCAGAAAAATGGCACCTGGTGAAAAGAAGGGAGAATCTCGGTGCTCCAAACACCCCAAGTCTTACCCCAAGACTGTCCTGCTCTTCTGTCACCCTGCCACCTCCAGAGAGCCATGAAATAAATCAATGCACCAAAGAAACCTCCAACAGGAGGTCTTTACGGTGTGTATATGGGGGAGGGGGCGCAGCAGCAGGAAATCTCCGGAGACCCCCTCAGAAGAACACGGTGGAGACTCTGACCCACCCACGTGGCACCCTGGGTCTCTGCCCAAGGATGCTGCAAAGGGTTTCCATCACATTGCAGCTCAGATGGCAAAAGTAAACCAGCAAAGGCAAAAGCTCCTTCGAGTGCCTGGAGCACTGAAGCTGCTCTGTCCAAGCTCTTGTGAGGTCCAAAGCCCGGATGTGCCATGTAAGATTGGGGGTGGGGGGTGGGGGAGGGACAACAATGCTGTGGCCACATCCTTCACCTACAGTCATGGACTTCGGTGTGTTCAAATCAAGACCATGCTTGGGCCTTAGGTAAGCAACTTAGCCCTTAGTTTCCTTGAGTGCCAAATAAACGACTGAGAGCAGTAAGGAAGTGGAAATGAAGGTTCAGTTGATAAAAATGCTTTCTGTGCAAGCATGGTGATTCCAAACCCACGCCAGGCCAGATCGCAGCAGCAGCTGTAACCCTGGGGCTCCTACATCAAGACAGGAGGCACACAGCTAGAGAAAGTCGGCTCCATGGTTACCAGTGGACCAGAGTGATTCTCAGCATCCATGTTGGGCAGCTCAGAGATACTTCTAATTCCAGCATGTCCATGCGCGTGCACGTGTGCACAAACGCACTCACACACACATAAGTACACAGAGACACACAAGTAATTAAAACCTTTTTTTTTTTTTTTTTAAAGATTAAAAAGAGAAAGTAGACCCAGGTGTGGTGGTGCACGCCTGTAATCCTAGCACTCAGGGAGGCAGAGGCAGGTGGATCTCTGTGAGTTCAAGGCCAGCCTGCTCTACAAAAGTAAGTCCAGGACAGCCAAGGTTACACAGAGAAACCCTGTGCCAAAAAACTAACTAAATCAATAAATATGGAAAGAAGTGAGAGGAGACTCTCGGAAGCTCTTGAGCCAGTTAGCCTGCTGTATGTCACTCAAGAGAGACCCTGCCTCACATGAGGCAGAAGGCAAATAGCCTCCATAGTTTTCCTCTGATCTGCACATGGTAGCGTGTGCACACTCGGCGCACACGCGCGCGCATGCACACACACACACACAAATGAGTAGTGTGATTTATCTTGAGCACCTGGCCCTTTAAAGGAGCCGCAGTTGCAGTAAACTGGCCCTTTAAGAATTCTTAGCCCTTAGAACTTCTTGACCCTACTGCCTTCAAGCCAGCAGAGGCTGAGAGAGGGAGACTGAGTAGAGCCAGAGGAGAAGGCAGTTGGTGCAGAGGATGCTGTTGGGAGACAGTTGGGCCAGGAGAATTTGAGCCGAGCAGATAGGTGGGAACAGCTGCTACAGTTTGGAGCTGCTAGTACCGGAAGAACCGGGAGAAGGGGCTGTTTAAGCAGACTGTTGGGGAACTCAGGGAAGAACGGTTGGGGGAAAGGTAGAAGGGGCTGGAAACTGGAAGGAACCGTTGGGGAAAATTAGATTCAGAGCTGGGCATGGTGGTGCACAACTTTAATCTCAACACTGGGGAGGCAGAGGCAGATGGATTGCTGTGAGTTCGAGGCCAGCCTGGTCTACAAGTGAGTCCAGGACAACCAAGGCTACACAGAGAAACCCTGTATCAAAAAGCAAAGCAAAACAAAACAAAACAAGAACAAAACAAAAAAACCACAAACAAAACAAAACAAAACAAAAAGATTCAGGGATCTCTCTCTCTCTCTCTCCCCTCTGCCTTCTAGTCTTCTTTCTTTCCTAGCTAGTGTTAGGGGGTGAAACTGAGGGGAAAGGGTAGGAAAAAGAATCTACAAAAAAGCAAAGACCACCTACAAGTGGCGCCTAAGGTGGGGCTGTTTGTAGGAAAAAGAAACGTCATATAGAAAGAAAAGAAAAAAATTACACAAATGCACACACATGAAGATCAATTTTAAAAGTTAATTTGAGCCGGGTACCCCTAAATTGGCAACATATTTCTTTAATCCCAGCACATGGAGGCAGAGGCAGAGGCAGGTGGATCTCTGTGAATTTGAGGGCAGCCTGGTCTACCGAGAGAGATCAGATGCGAAGCCTTCTGTATGTAGCCCTGGCTGTCCCGGAACTCACTGTGTAGACTAGGCTGTGCTTGAACTCACAGAGATCTGCCTGCCTCTGCCTCCTGAATGCAAGGATTAAAGCTGTGCCACAACCAAGCTTGTTGTTTGCTTTGTTCTATGAGGCTCTGGGATGGAACGCAGGGACTTGCAAATGCTGGGTAAGCGGCACAGCCTGGAGCTGATCCACTAGCCCGCAATTACTAATTCTGGAACACCTACTCAGAGCTTTCGGTCAAGCCGGTGATGTTATCTTGGACCCTGGAGCTTGAGGACACAGGTTTTGGCTGAGCTCAGCACTGTTGCCTAGCTGTGTGGCCTTCAGGAAGTCACTCCCTTGTCCTCCCGTAATCCATCATCAGCAAATTAGAGGAACTAGCCGAGTGGATTCAAACAGTCGCTACTCTTGCCAATCTTGGGACGAGGGCTGGATGGTTCAAGGCAGCAGAGTGGGACAAGAGGCCTGAGCTGTTCCACCAGATGCCAGCGCTGGAGTATATTGGACTTGATTCTGCTGAGGGAACACCCATAACCCAAGAAAGGCAGAACTCAGGCACTGGCTAAGAGTTTCCATAGTGATTTGAGCAAATCCTAGATGCTAAGCCTTAGCCAGCAGTGCATAGACAGCCAGGTCTCCTTTCAGCCAGCCCACTGGTCCAGGGACTTTGCAGGGCTGGGGAGGAACAGAGGAAAGGCAGTAAAACAAGAAAATTTGTCCTGGTCATTGTTCTATTGTTGTGGAAAGATACCATGACCAAGGCGACTCTTGTGAAAGGAAGCGTTTAAATGGGGTGCGGGCGTGGGGGTGGGAGGGTGAGGGGGTGGGAGCCTGCTTAGAGCATTGCCACCACAGGAGGGAGCGTGGCAGCAGACTGGCAGGCACTGGAGTGGTAACTGAGAGCTACATCCTGACCTGCAGGCCTGAAACAGAGACGGCTGTGGGCGTGGCATGGGATTTTGGACCCAGTGACTTACTTCCTCCAACAAGGCCACACCTCCTGACCTTTTAATCCTTTCAAACACTACCACTCCCTGGTTACTTATCTTTCAAATATATGACCCTATGTGGGCCTCTTGTATTCAAACTACCACAAAAAGAGATGACAAAAAATAATTTGCCGGGCGTGGTGGCGCACGCCTTTAATCCCAGCACTCAGGAGGCAGAGGCAGGCTGATCGCTGTGAGTTCGAGGCCAGCCTAGTCTACAAAGTGAGTCCAGGATGGCCAAGGCTACACAGAGAAACCCTGTCTCAAAAATAATAATAATAATAATAATAATAATAATAATAATAATAATAATAATAATAATAATATAATAATAATTTAAGGTCTATCTTTCTAGCAGGTCTATCTCTATATCTAGCTAAGTAGAATGACATTTTCAGATACAATAAAAATCAATTTGTGATGCACTATTTTATTTTTTAATTTATTTATTTTTTGTTTTTGTTTTTGTTGTTTTGTTTTTTAAGACAGAGTTTCTTTGTATAGCCTTGGCTATCCTGGACTCACTTTGTAGACCAAGCTAGTCTTGAACTCACAGCAATCTGCCTACCTCTGCCTCCCACATGGCACTGACTATTTTAAAACCTGCTCTCTATATCTTGAAACAGTCTTGACTATTACTTTTTATTTTTTATTTTTGGACATGGTCCTGGGATGTCCTTGAGCTCTAGGTCATGCCTCAACCTCCTGAGTGACAGAATTATAGGTGCATACCACCATGCCTGGTGGGCTGTCATATTTTTAAATTTTTATTTATTTTTACTTTATGTGTGTTTGTGTTTTGCTTGCATGTTTGTGTGTGTACCTGGTGCCATCTGGCATGGGTGTTGAGAAGCAAGTTCTCTTCTATATCACATCTTTGTGTGTAAGAAGTAGTGTGTGTGTGTGTGTGTGTGTGTGTGTGTGTGTGTGTGTGTGTGTATGTGTACATCTGAAGGCTAGAGGAAGGTGTCAAGTGTCTTATTCTCACTGAACCTGGAGCTGGGCTTGTGGCCAGCAAGCCACATAAACCCTCCTGCCCCTTCTCCTCACAGCACTGAGGTTCTACGTGTCCACCAGGTCCTCTGCAAAGGCAGCCAGTGCTCATAACTGATGAGCTGTCTCTTCAGCTCCATGCAGGAAACCATGGTTTTAAATGAGAGCCCAGCATTGTATTATCGCCCCTTATTGCTCTGTATCCATGTAAAAAAAATGTCTAGAGATAAGACATCTGGGTGTGATAGGCAGCTAATGGTCTCCCAAAAATGTTGACAGCGCGCATTTCTGAACCCTGTTGATCTGTTGCCGAGGGGTTCAGGCAGGAGCTGAATGGGGCGGCTGAGGAGGAAACCTTGAACTGGGGACCGAGAGCCGGACTATCCACCTGGGCTCAGTGTAAACACAAAGGTCCCCCCAAAATGGAAGAGACAGGATAGTCAATGTGGCCACCTCTGGCTTTGCACATGGACTGTGGTTGGCCGTGGGGACCTATAAAAGGTGGGGGTTGACAAGGAGAAACTACTTGCTTTTCTCCAGGAAAGTCCTCTGAGCACTTTTCTCTGAGTTCTGATTCCCGGAACCACAAGTATTTGAAAATACAGCTGCATCAGGCAAGGCGGTGCACACCTATAATCCCAGGTCTTGGGAGGCAAAGGCAGCTGGATCTCTGTGAGTTCAAAGCTGTGTTCTGTCACCAGCCATGCATAGGAGATGCTCCAGTAACAGGAAAAAATAGGAAATTCAGAAAAGTCACACTGTGGGTCAAAGGTTTTACAGGGGAAAAGTTTTGATTTTTTAATTTTTTATTTTTGCAGACAGAGTTTATCTGTGTAACAGTCCTGGCTTTCCTGGACTCGCTTTGTAGACCAGGCTGGCCTCAAACTCACATCAATCCACCTGCCTCTGCCTCCTGAGTGCTGAGATTAAAGGCATGTGTCACTACTTCCTGGCTCTTGAATTCTTTTTTATTTCAGTTTATGTGTCTAATGGGTGTTTTGCCTGCATTTGTGTATACTATGTCTGTGCACTGTCTGTGCAGTGACCGAGGAGGCCAGAAGAGGGCATCAGACTCCCTGGAACTGGAGTTAGAACCTGTTGTGAGCCACTGTGTGGGTGCTGAGGATTGGAGTCAGGTCCTTTGGAAAAGCAGCCAGTGCTCCTAACCACTCCCTCGCCCCTTTTATTTTTATTTTTTAAGGTTTACTGATTTAGCTGGGCTTGGTGGCTCATGCCTTTAATCCCAGCACTCAGAGAGGCAGAAGTAGGTGGATTGCTGTGAGTTCGAGGCCAGCTTGGTCTACAAATCAAGTCCAGGACAACCAAGGCTACACAGAGAAACCCTGTCTCAAAAAACTGAGAGAGGTGGGGGGCGGGGCAGGGAGAAAGAGAGAGAGAGAGAACAAATGTTTAAACTTCTTTTAAATATTTATTTACTTATTACATATATAGTGTTCTGCCTCCATATACACCTGAACATCAGAAGAGAGCATCAGATCTCATCATAGATGGTTGTAAGCCACCATGTAGTTGCTGGGAATTGAACTCAGGATCTCTGGAAAAGCAGCCAGTGCTCTTAACCTCTGAGCTACCTCTCCAGCCTCTAAACTTTTTTTAAACAGACTTTCGGATTTATTTTACTTGTATTTAATATGCATGCATGCCTGCATAAGTTTATATGTACTACATGCATGCAGGTGCACAAGGATGCCAGAGCAAAGCGTCAGAACCCTCCTGTTGGAGTTAAAGGTGATTCTGAGTCACCCAACATGGGCACTGGGAACCCAGCTAGGGTCCTCTGGAAGACTGGGCAGTTGTTGAGAGGTCCCTCCAGCTCTTTGGTGTCCCTTTGTTTTTGGGACCTGTTATGGTCACTGAGCTGAAACTTAGGTTCCGTGTCTCTGTGAGCTCTATTTGTATCATTCTTCATCCACTGCGACAGCGCCTCAAGATACTTAGGCGACAGCCACTCAGAGATCAGGCCCCATTCACTGTTGAGAATGGAAGGGGCCCCCGGTGGGTCCCTGCAGCTCTCTGCCACCTGGTGACCCTCAGAAGCCTGGCAGGTGGGAGAGACCTGAGCAGGGAGAGCTCCCAGGCGCAGCTACAAGGAATCCTGCTCAGGGCTGCTCATCTGGGGAGTCCTGCACAGGATGGTGATGTGACTCAGAGCTGCTCAGGCGTGACTGTGACAGATCGCAGCCCTCTGTAAATATTGTGTCAGCCTGGGATCGCAGCGGGGGGGGGGGGGGGCGGGGGGGCCCTCTGGGCAATCTAAACTCTGCCCTGTGAGACAAGGAGGGAAGTCCCGTGGGCAAGATGGCTGTCACGCCTTCAATCAGCTCACTGCCTGGAGCTTTCTGGGCCTTGGTTTCTCTCATGAGGCTTTCTAGAGGATCTGTGAGTTTACAGCCAGGGTTCAGTTTAGTCAGCCTTGCCCCCACAGTACACTCCCTTCTGGAGTCCCTCAACTAGGAAATACACACACGGGGGTGGAGTCGGGGAGGGGGTGGGGAGGAACCGAACCTACATACCCCAGATTGGCTTGCAGTCTGCCATGATGGCCCTGCAAATGTCTCATCCTCCTACTTTTACTTTGCAAATTTTGGGATGACCGATGTGCACCACCAGGCCTGGTGAAGTGATGCCAGGGATGGGATCCAAGGCTTTGTTACTGGGGTTTGGTTTATTGTTTGTTTGTTTGGTTGGTTTTGGGGTTTTTTTTTTTTTTTTTTTTTTTTTTTTTTTTTTTTTTTTTTTGTTTAAAGACAAGGTGCTTCTCCATGTAGCTCTGGTTGCTCTGGATTCATTTTGTAGACAAGGCTGGCCTCGAACTCACAACAATCTGCCTGCCTCTGCCTCCTCAAGTGCTGGGATTAAAGGCATGTGTGTGCTACCATGCTAGGCTGGCTTTGTCATTTTGAAGCAAGAATTCTACTACCTGAGCTACTCTCTAACCTATAGATAGATAATAGATAGATAGATAGACAGACAGATAGACAGACAGATGACAAGCTAGATATCACCTTTATATTGAGGCATGATGGTACAAACCTGTGATCCCAGCACTTGGAAGGCAGAGACATCCTGAGTTCAGGACCAGCCCACATACAGCAGGACCCTGTTGCAAAACAATTAAATTTAAATTTAAAAAGTAAAACAGTTGTTTTGAACAGATTTTTTTGCCTGCCATTACTCCTAAGCATCAGTCCGGGACCACTCCCCAACGGTTGTGTTGCACTGGGGAATCCTTGCCATCGCTGGAGAGGTGGCTCAGAGGTTAAGAGCATTGACTGTTCCGCTGTTCTTCCAAAGGTCCTGAGTTCAATTCCCAGCAACCACATGGTGGCTCATAACCATCTATAATGAGATCTGACGCCCTCTTCTGGCCTGCGAGAGTTGTATACATAATTAATAAATAAATAAAATATTTGGAGATAATTTAAGCAGACAGCAGGATGTGTAAGGTTGTAAGCAGACCTGACCCTGTGGCATAAGGGACTCACTTAGACTGGGCATCTGTAGGCCATCCCGCCATGTCTGTACCTGGAGGACAGTTGTACCTTTCTGAATAGACTCACTGTGGCAGGGACTTAAGCATAGGAGGCCTTACTCTAAGCCGGGTGAATTTGTGAACTTCATCCGCCTTCAGCCTCCTCAGAACCCGCAAAGACGAATAGAGCTGAAGGTCTGCCAAGCTCCTGACTACCATGCAGGAGGTTCCTTGGGAACTTAAAGGGGGAAATGTATGTTTTCTTCTTGAAGAATTATCCTTAAAAATAAATGAAAACAGCTGGGCATGGTGGCGCACGCCTTTAATCCCAGCACTCGGGAGGCAGAGGCAGGTGGATCACTGTGAGTTCGAGGCCAGCCTGGTCTACAAAGTGAGTCTAGGACAGCCAAGGCTACACAGAGAAACCCTGTCTCCGAAAAAAAAAAAAAAACCCAAAAAACCAAAAATCCACAAATACATAAAACAACCAAATAATGAGACCATTGTATTTGTCTTGATTACTGGGAGCCCTAATGGAACATTATCTTGGTGAGTCTGTCGGTTTTGAAGGAAGAGAGGGAGGGAGGGAAGGAGGGAGGGAAGGAGGGAGGGAAGGAGGGAGAGAGGGGGGAAAAAGAAAACACTCAAATGCCAGTCAGTGGTGACACACGCTTTAATCCCAGCACTTGGGAGGCAGAGGCAAGCGGATCGCTGTGAGTTCGAGGCCAGCCTGGTCTACAAAGTGACTCCAGGACAGTCAAGGCTACACAGAGAAACCCTGTCTCGAAAAACCAAAACTAAATAAATAAATAAAAAGAAAGAAAGAAAACATCCCAGTGACTCATTACACAGTGGTTTATTGAGCACCTACTGCGCCCTGGGAAATCTTAGGTGGGCACCAGGACACAAACCCTGATGCCCAATGATTAGGGCTGCCTAAGCCTGGGACAAAACCCTGCTGGGCTCAGCCACTCCACTCCCACCAAGGTGTTTTCCAAAAGGGGCTGTCACTCTCAGGACTCGTGGCAGGGAACACTTGGGCACCCCAAGCCTGGGGTTATACCCTTACCTCAGCTCGCAGCTCTCCTGGCAAACTCCTGCCTCTTCTGCTGGCTTCTGGGGAGTCAGCGGAAGAGAGTTCCTAAGCGGCAGGGAACAGACAGGCTGAGGGTTGCTAGCACCTTCCTGAAGCCCCGGTCTTGCCTTAGGCCCAGCAACATCTTGCTGTGATTACTCTTGCGGTGGGGGAGGCAGCGCCTGGGAGGAGGCCCTGCAGTGCACAGGGGACCGAATTGGGGGTGTAGAGAGGCCTGGGCGGGGCCCAAGGCTGGGGACAAGGCTCCCAGCTTGATGGCTAATTGGGGCTATGATCGGTCCTCTCTCTCATTTATAACTTACTCTTGAACCCTCGCCAGGAGGGCTCGTTCCCCCGCCTACCCCATCCAGGCAGGCGCTAAATAATTAAACCAAGGGTCTAATCTGGGGGGAAACTCCCTGTGGGCTCCCACTTCCTTAGTTCGCTGATTGCTGATATTTGGGGAGGGGGGTGAAATATGACTATTTTTACAATCAAAGAAAACAGACTTCTAAAGTGGGGGGAAATGGGGAAAAAAAGAGGAGAGGGGGCCCATTCCAGGTTTCCTTCCTTCAATTTAGTGGGATTTAGTGGTCTGCTTAAATTTCTTGAGGCGTGCAGATTAACACACCCTTTGGCGGGGAGCCTTGAATTTCCCCCAACCTCTCCCACATTTGGGGGACAGTGAACCATTGAGGAAAGACCCAGCCTCAAATTCCTCCCATGGTCTTTGTGAAGGGGTGATGCCTGAGGACTTTCAATTAAAACAATCTATATTAATGAAATTTCTTCCTTCTCCTCTTCCTCTTCTTATTCCTCCCCTTGCTCCTCCCCCTCCCCTTCCTCCTTCTCTTCCTCCTCCCCCTCCCCTTCCTCCTCCCCCTCCCCTTCCTCTTCCTCCTTCCCCTCCCCTTGCTCCTCCCCCTCCCCTTGCTCCTCATCTTCCCCTTCCTCCTCCCCCTCCCCTTTCTCCTTCCCCTCCCCTTTCTACTCCTCCTCCTCTTGCTCCTCCTCCTCCCCTTCCTCTTTTCCCTTTCCTTGCTCCTCCTCCTCCCTTGCTCCTCCTCTCCCCTTGCTCCTCCTCCTCCCCTTGCTCCTCCCTTCCTCTTCTTCATGGAGAACTGCATTACTTTTCTCCCAGCAGACAGTGTGTGGCTAATAAGGACGGTTTATTTAAAACTCTGTACACCATCATCTTGTCGCGGTGTGGGACAGGAGCTAGGATTCACTCTCCTTTCTTTGTTTCAAGGGTCCATGTGGTGAACCTGCGGTAGGGCCTCAGGCCCACGCTGTGGGTCCCTCTGGGAGAACCTTAAGCAGGCTTGGCAATTGCACCCTGTGCACCTTCATACAGCCCACCACCCTCACCCACCTGAGCACCCACATTGCTCAATATAGGACCTTCCTAGTCCTACCCTGCCTGCCTACCATACCCAACCCTGTCACCCCAGATTCCAGAAGGGGTTCCTTCCCCCACCCCCAGGAGGAAGCACAGCTCAGTGCTCAGATGTGAACTGAGTCTGGCCTGGAGCTTCTTGCCCCCTGGTGACTGCTGCTGGCCTCCCAGGATCCTTAGAATCTTCCTCTGCTGTCAATCTCTCTGATGAGAGCTGTGGGAGAAGCCTGCCTGGTCTCCCCTGTGGTGCCCATCCACTGTACCAGCTGCTGCCCAGCCTTTCTCCTGACATGTTCAAACGGGCTACCTCTAAATCCCCAGCTTAACCACTAACTTGTTTATGTTCGTTTGTTTTTACTCAGGGCCCCCGCTATGTAGACCAAGCTATCCTCAAACTCGCAGAGGTTGGCCTGCCTCTGCCTCCTGGTGCCGTTATCAAAGGTGTGCACCACCAAGCCTGTTCTACCGAGAGCCTTCCAAGTGGTGCTGGGGACAGGGGCATGCCTACAGAGGGGCTGCTGAGCATGTATTAAAGGAAAACCAAGGAGACAAAGGTGTGGGTCATGGCGTAAACAAGCAGTGTCCAGCAAAGAAGACTGGGCGCAGGGGCAGCCAGATGGGACTTTTAGTGTGGGACAGACTCACAGAGCACCAGCTAGCCCTGCTTGCCTCGGCTGGAAGCTGGAGTCAGTCTTGCTGTGCCTCATTTTCCCCACTACACCTGAGAACTCAATTGATGTTTAAAAATCTCTCAGGGGCTGGAGAGATGGCTCAGAGGTTAAGGGCACTGGCTGCTCTTCCTAGAGATCCTGAGTTCAATTCCCAGCAACCACATGGTGGCTTACAACCATCTATAATGTGATGTGATGCCCTCTTCTGGTGTGAAGGCATGCAAGCAGAGAACTGTGTATGTAATAAATAAATAAATAAATAAATAAATACATTTAAAAAAATAAAAAATACAAATCTCTCAGAAGCAGGATTTTTTTTTTTTAGACAAGGTTTCTCTCTGTGTGTAATAGTCCTGGCTATCCTGGACTCACTTTTGTAAACCAGGCTGGCCTCGAACTCACAATGTTCCGCCTGCCTCTGCCTCCTGGCAGAAGCAGGGATGTTAAGTCATCCCTTTACACTAAGGTCCTGGCCATCCACACGGTGAGTATGTACAAGCGCCATCCTTTGCCCGCTGTGGGCTGGGCAGGACTGACACTGTAAGGTAGGAGGCAGGCAGTGTATCAGTGCTCGGGTTGAGCTACTCCAGCATGTGGAAGAGAGGGCTCCAGCTGTTGGACGTGGGTGCCCCTTTGAGGACAGGGTCTTGGCAGGGCATAAAGCTGCTGTGAAGGTCACACAGGAGGGGTTGGGTTTTAGGAGCTGGGTTTTAAGGGAGCAGAGATTACCCTCAGAGGCAGCCTCACAGCCAGGAGGCAAGTGTGTTCTCTTACGCAGCCCACACAGTGGGGGTGGAGGTGGAGTGGGAGTGAGGGGGTGGGGACATAGAGTTGACTGGGGTCTAGGACCTGTAAGGAACTGGTAAGTAAGCCTGGGTTGCTGTAGAAACTGGCTGCAAGAGGCCTTAGGCCACTGTGGGATATCCTAGGGAGTCAAGGTTGGCCAACCATACACCCCTTCCTGTTCCAAGGACGGACTGGCTCTATGGGTCCTTGCTCTGCAGGATGGGGAGAGAGACTGGGTTGCTTGTGCTCACCCTGGAAGCCAAGCCGGCACATACCCAAGATGGCTTCAGTCACAGCTGTCTAGTTCCTACCTGCTGCCTGCTGAGTACATTGTAGCCTTTCTTGAGGAGAGCCCCATGCCCAGCACCAGCCAGCATGAAATAATTGCTAAATGAAGTCATTCCAATTGAAGTGGGCCACACAGTATGGCTAGACAGTGTCCTAGCCAGATAGGCTAGGATCAAATCCACATAGCCAGCTTGTGCTCAGTCAAGGAGTGCATGGGCGGGGGTGGGGGGAGGGAGGATAATTAGGAGGGGCATCTCTTGTCTTTAACAGAGGGATGACAGAATCTATACCCAAGGGTGACCAGAGGAGTCACCTTGTGTAAGCCAGGGCAACAGCCTGGCAAAGGCTGGCTGTGATTTCTGGAAGTCTCTGGTACTTCAGTCTTCCCATCTGTAACATACACGTGAGCTTTCTGTTTGGTTTTTCCCCCTAAGATAGGGTCTCCAGCGGTCCAGGCAGGCCTTGAGCTCATTACCTAGCCAAAGACGGCCTTGAGGCGATCCTTCGCCGTTGTTGTCACCACCCCTCAGGATAGAACCCAAGGCCTTATGCTTGCTAAGTACCACTCGCCCCACTGAGCCACACAACTCTCTCTTCTCTGACCCCTACCTCTTTCCCTGTCCATCCCAGTGTCACTCTGGGCTTGGGTTCCAGTCCCTGCCCGCCTTGTCTCTCCCTTTTCTCCGCGGGTCGGAGGAAGCAGCTCCCTTCTGCTCTGCTGAATTCCCTGCTCCAGCGGTGACATGGGCCAAGGGAAAACAGCAGACCACATATTGGTTCCAGATGTGGCCCTCTCCCAGCCCTCCCTAGCAATTTAATTAAGTTCCCCAGACGGCCAGGAGAGGCTCTTAATGATCAGATTTCCCGGCTCCCTCCTCTGGCAGCCATGGGCCCACTCTGTCTCCCTGACGGATGGTGACGGGCCCTTCCTGCTCTGAGTCAGCTTGGCCAACAGGGCAGAGTACAGAGGACTGGACTTCCCTGGAGCAAGTGCCCCTGGCCCCAACTTCTGCCCATGCCTTCTTCTCCCACCTCCAGGGCTCCAAGCCCTCTTGCTGGCTCTCAGCAGGCCTGGCCAGGCTAGGCTCTGCTGAGCAGGCAGAGGGGGTGCCAGCACGCCTCTCCCGTGAGCTCTGAAACTACCCCACCCCCTCACCCACACCCACCACCATCACCACCACCCCACCCCTGCACATGGGCGTCTGCCAGGGCCTGAGGCCAAGTAGGCACCAGTGAGCCTCTGAGATGGGGGAACCTCTAGGGCCGCGATGCATCTGCCAACAGAGGAGCAGACCTCCGCCTCCTGGACCTCCGGGCAGTCTGACCAAAGCACAGAAAACAAAGCAAGGCCGGAGTCACACAGGGGTGGTGGTGACTTGGTATTTAGGCAGATCTTTGGGGTCCGGGTCTGGGCCATGTTTCCCACTTTGTTTCCTACATATGGGACCGGAAGTCACAGTCAGCACCCTCATCTGGCAAACCCTGAAGGCCCCTGGATTCCAGAGCAGGAAGGAAACTAACCGACTTCCGGGTCCATCTGTGCCCTGGCCATGGACCTTGGGACTCCATGCCCATTATCCCGTGTTCTCCTGGGCTCCTGGGCCCCTGGTGGTACAGCTTACGTTGGAACAGCTGGGAGGGGCGTGGAACTAAAGGCCTGCATGTGTCTAGAGACAGAGAAGATGCCGTGGGGCCACCTCTCAGTGTATGTCATGGTCCCAGACTGCTCACCAGGGGTCTAGCCTGGGCTCAGCCCAGTCGTACATAGCCCTCAGAGCACTATGCCATGGGCCAGACCCACAGAGCATTTTCAGGGGCTAGAATGTCAAGCAATTGAAGCTGTTAGAGAAAAGGCTCTGGACAGATGTCCCAGGAGAGGGGTAGGAAAGTCCTTCTCACTCAGCTCCCAGTGCCTCAGTTTCCCCTACGAGCCTACAGAAGTAACATAAATTAGGGCCCTCTGTCTCTCGTATTAGGACTGGCGGGGAACAGGGCCAGATAAGCTGGCCCTGCTGGTCAGTGGCACAGTCCACTATAAGGGTGTGGACGTGGGAGGGCAAAGAAAGTGGGGAATCAGAGGTGGCAACCCATTATAGCACTTTACAAATAGGCTGAGCTCATCTCCTCAGTGCCTCAGTCCCCAGACATGCCCAAAGACTGAGGCCAGAACTGTCCTCCACAATGGAACAGCCCTACAGTGGCGGCCATAGCTTCCAAAAACCTCACTTCAAGGAGAGTAAGGCTGAGAAGTCCAGAGGAAAGGCATGAGGTGGCGGGGTCGGGTGGGGTGGGGGAGTGGGAGGGGGAGAAGGGTGGGAAAACGGGGACCTTCCCCAATTCCCTACTCAGGGCCTTCCAAGGGACAGCTGGCTAAAGACTGGCCTCCTGTGAGGGTCATGAAGGACTTGGGATGGGGCCAAGGAACCACCCGTCCTGGCAGCCCTCCTCAGGCACAGGTGAGCGAGAGCCAGCGAGGAAATGAGTTACATGTTGTGTCTGAGAAAGTGAGTCAGCATGCACGCATACACGCGCGTGTGCATAAGACACTGGGTGTGAGAATAATTGTGACTACTCTCAAGCCCAGAGTAACTCAGAGCAGATATAGGAACAAGTGCCTGTGAAGGCCCGTGACGGAGCAGGTGTGAACACCCGGAAGGATCTTTGTGTGTGTGTGAGAGAGAAACAGGACAGAGAGACGAAGGAAGGTCAGAGAGTGGCCTCCAAGGATGTAAAGCCAGCCTCTAAGCTTACATCCCAGTGGGGCCCTTTATCTGCCAAACCTGTAGAGCTCACCTCTGGAAAAGCCTCCATCGCACAGGCTGTGTGTGTGTGTGTGTGTGTGTGTGTGTGTGTGTGTGTCTGTAGAGGTGGGTATTTCCCCACACATCAGTGAGGGACCAGTCCCCCTGCAGGCAAAAGCTACCGTGACTATTCGAGACCTGTCTCCCTCCATAGGGCTTTGGAAGCCCCTGCACCTTCTGCCACCAGAGATGCAAATGACAAGGCTGTCACCTGTCTTGGGGAACCAGAGTTCACTCG
The DNA here is from genome assembly GCF_903995435.1 of Acomys russatus. Taxonomy (NCBI): domain Eukaryota; kingdom Metazoa; phylum Chordata; class Mammalia; order Rodentia; family Muridae; genus Acomys; species Acomys russatus. Next base: position 52,548,920 of record NC_067160.1, read on the forward strand.
GGGGTGTCCACTGATAGGGTCTGGAGACGAGGCAAGGTCTAGCCTGCTGGAGTGGCCCTCAGCCCCGGACGCAGGAGCTACACACAGGCTGTCCCTTAGCCTCCGTGTATGTCCAACTTCAAGTCTCTAGTAGGACATAGTCACTGCAGAAAAAGAGAGAAATCCATAGAAGTGCGAAGAACAGTGGGCCAGCGAGATGGCTCAGTGGATAAAGGAGCTTGCTGCTTAGACTGAAGACCTGAGTTCAATCCCCAGGACCCACATGGTGGAAGGAACCAACTTCCTAAAGCTGTCCTCTGATGTCTGAACGAGGATGAGTGTGTGTGTGCACACACACACACATGCACACACACACACATGCACACACGCATAATGTTTTTTAGATGTTAAAAAAAGTATTTTTGATTTTTAGACAGAGTCTCATTTGGTTGTTCTGGCTGGCCTGGAACTCAATATATAGGCCAGGATAGGTTTGAACTCATAAAGATCATCCTGGGGCTGGAGAGATGGCTCAGAGGTTAAGAGCACTGACTGCTCTTCCGGAGGTTCTGAGTTCAATTCCCAGCAACCACATGGTGGCTCACAACCATCCCTAATGGGATCTGATGCCCTCGTCTGGCCTGCAGATGTACATGCAGACAGAGCACTATATACATAATAATAAATAAATAAATCTTTAAAAAAATAGCTGGGTGGTGGTGGCACTCAGGGAGGCAGAGGCTGGTGGATCGCTGTGAGTTTGAGGCTAGCCTGATCTACAAAGAGAGTCTATGACAGCAAAGGCTACACAGAGAAACCTTGTCTTGAAAAACCTAAATAAATAAATAAATATCATCCTGTCTCTGCCTCCTGAGTACTGGGATTAAAGCTGTGGTGGTCACCGATGTCATTGTTGATGGACAGCTAGAGAGGCTAGCCACCTCTTCTTGTGTTTGTTGTCTTTCGCCTGTAATTCACCTATGCGTGTCCCATGCCTACATCCTGTAGGAAATTTTTACTGTTTTATTGATTTTTAAAAGTTCTTTATATATTAAGGTTACCTCTATACATTATTCAGCATAACTCCTAAATTTCCTGGGGGAGTAAGGAGGAGGCACAGATCTTTTCGGGGTCTGAGTGTTGTGTGTTTGTCCCTCACTGGGCTGAAGAGCTTTAGAGCTCGGTGGCGGGAAGGGGCTTGTCTGGTCTTGCAGAGAGGGAGGGGCAGTGGTGAGGGAAAGAGAGAGAAGGGTTAGAGCTGAAAGCGGGAGCTCTGAGTGACAGCCTTAATGGGAGGCAGATGGAGGAAACGGGATTGCCCTGCTGACAGGAGGGGTCAAGGGGCATAGGGCTTTCTAAAGACAGGAGCCTGGGTGACTGGCTGCCAGTGAGCCTGGCTCCACTGTGTGATGCCTCAGGGCTGCGAAAGGGCAAAGGTCAGTCCCTCCCTCCTGCAAGTCTAGACCCTCTGAGGGCCCAGAACCAGAGACGCGCGGAGGGGACTCTGAGCTCCCGGAAAAAGACTGTGGAGAGGCCCCACAGGCTAGACGAGGATCTGCCCTGCAATGCTTCACTGGGCAAACTCCCAGACCTCTTCGAGCCAGATTCCTTATTCATGAAAGGGTGTAATGTTATTTGTCTACCAGGATTGTTTTGTTTTTCGAGACAGGATTTCTCTGTGTAGCCTCAGCTGCCGTGGACTAGATTTGTAGATTAGGCTGGCCTCGAACTCACAGCAATCTGCCTGCTTCTGCCTTCTCAGTGCTGAGATTAAAGGCGTGCACCACCACACTTGGCTTGTCTAATAGGATTTAACAGAATCCGTGTGTAGAGCGTTTAGCCAGTGCTAGAACCCAGGGAGGGCTCCCTAAATGCAAGTTCAGTCTTACATGTCATGCATGTTTTTGTTTTTGGTTTTTGGTTTTTTGAGACAGGGTTTCTCTGTGTAGCCTTGGCTGTCCTGGACCCGCTTTGTACACCAGGCTAGCCTCGAACTTACAGTGATCCACCTGCCTCTGCCTCCCGAGTGCTGGGATTATAGGCATGAGCCACCACGCCCGGCTTTCATGTATTTACATTTATGTATGCATGTGTACACATGTGCTCTCTCTCTCTCTCTCTCTCTGTGTGTGTGTGTGTGTAAGTCAGAGGGCAACCTGTAGGCGTCTGCTCTCTCCGTCTGCCATGAGGATCCCAGACAGAGACTGGCCTGGGGTCACAAGGCTTGGTGGCAAGCCTCCACTCCCTGTGCCATCTCACCAGCCCTGCTCTTCCTTCTCTGTCCCCTCTGCCAGCCATTGGCGACATCAAGATGCCTTTCATGGGTGAGAACTGGGTGAATGATGGAGCCCAAGACCATAAGGGCCACACCGGGGCTCGCCTATGGCAGGCAGAGAGGTTGTATTCTGTCTTCTGAGTTCCACAGAAGCTGGGACCTTCAAAGTGACCTTATTTGGGAGAAGGGTCTTGCAGATGTCAGGAGGTTAAACTACAGCCATTCCGGATCAGGGCAGTCTCCAAATCCAAGGAAGAGCTCAAGAGGTCATCCGGACACAGGCACAGACCTGAGGCAGGAAGTCACCATTGGTGCTGGGTGTGGAAACCCAAGGCCCCACGCGCCATTACCCAAGCAGCCTGTCAACTGAGCCACACCCCCAGCTCCCAGGTGCAGCCTTCCCCCCATGTGTGTGGATGTTTTGCCCGCAGGCTTATATGTGCACCACTTGTGTGTCTGCTGCCCACAGAGTCCACAAGAGGGCACCAGATCCCCTTCGAGTAGAGTCACAGGTGGCTGTGAGCCACCAAGTGGGTGTTGGGAGCTGAACCTGGGTCTATAACTGTTGAGTCATCGCTACACACACACACACACACACACACACACACACACACACACTATTCCCTGAACAACCCAGTAAACAAATACTGACCTGCATTTACACTGTTGGCTATAGAATCATTAGAGCTGATAGGGTCCATGAGAGGGGCTGTGTAGGTCCTACAAAATGTTGTATCACTCCGTGTAAGAGACTTGAATACCCACTGGGTTTGGTGCCCTGGGGCATCCTGGAACCAAGCCTGTGATCCCAACACTTGAGAAGTGGAGGCAGGAGGCTCAGGAATACGATGCCAGCCTTGGCTAGTCTGCGAATTAAGATCCTGTCTTAGAACTATGAAACTTTGTTCCCAGCCAGCCAACTCTGTGACAGATGGCAGGTGCCAAAAAGAGAGACCACACTCCTCCGAAGGGCGTGGTGCCACGGGCGATGATGACGCAGCTTCAGGAACACCAACACCTCCCCATAAATGGCCTTTTAGAATTATCAGGGCTTTGCTGCAGAACTCAAGGTTGCAGCCGCTCAAATTCGGGTGGGGGAAGCTGCTTGGCCCCGGTACCGTCTTTTTTGCTACATTTCCTGCGCACTTTACAGACCAGGATATGAAGGTGCACTGAGTCCCTCTAGTGAAAAGTGGTGAAAGTGGGCAGCCTGTTTGGCCAGAGGTCTAGGGACAGAGAATAAAGAACTGTCTCCAGTTCCTGTGAGTGAGAGTTGGGGTTCAAGGTCCTCATCGCGCCACTCAGCCTGCAGCCCTTTCCTTAGAGAATGACCAAAGTCAAGCAGGCTGCGGAAAACAGTGTTCAGGCTCGGAACTGGGCCTGTGTCATCTCGGGCGGGAGCAGGGCATAGCTGGACCACACTTCGGAGCTCGGACGCCCTTCCAGCAGCAGTCCCTCGGGGAACCCCAGGGCGGGGCAGAGAGGGTCTTCGCGAGGTCCTTCGGTACGGCAGGGGGCACTGTAGCCGCAAGCGCGCACTCACAGGCCGACGAGGACCGGAAGTGGGCGTGGCGATCCCACTTCCGGTGCGGAACCGCGGCCTGGGCGGAGGACTGATCACCGGCGCGGGGTCTGAACCCGTAGCTCGAGAGGTGGAGGCCTGTAGGTGTCGGGACGCGCGGCCGTCGCCATGCCGTTCCTGCACGGCTTCCGTAGGATCATCTTCGAGTACCAGCCTCTGGTGGACGCCATCCTGGGCGCCCTGGGCATCCAGGACCTGGAGCGGCAGGAGCCCCTGGATGAGTGAGTAGCTGCCGCGGTCCCCTGTGGTTGTCGCTGCGGGAGCGCGAGCTCCTGCCCGAAGCCAGCTTGCAGCCAGCTTGCAGCGTCTTTGTAGGGCAGAGGGCCTGGGCCTCGGCGCCGCTTCCTGTGCGTGGATGTCGGGAGGAGGCGAGGGACTGAGGTCCGACAGCGCGTTCTGAGACAGCAGGCCTCTCCCAAGAGCCTCTGTGCAAGGAAGCCGTTGTGGTCCGTGTGCCCTGTGCCCTGTGCAGGCAACGACAGCAAGCAACCCGACCAGCAGCGTGGTGTGGGATGGTAGGGCAAGAGGGTGGGGCGGAGGAAGGGCATTGGGAAAGCTGGCATTGCAGACACTGGTTATCAGTCTCACCAGGGATGTCTTTTTTTAAACCACACCAGCCCTTTGCTCCGGGGCCTACTCTGTAAGTGCAGTGCGAGGCTCTTCCAGAACTCGGAGGCGGGGCCGCAGGGATACACAACACGGCGCTGCTGCCCTCCCTTGGCGGAGCCTAGCATAATTCAGGAGGGCTACCCCAGATAAGCGGTTAGTGTCTGGGAGTTGGTGGAATCTTGGGGCCAACCTGTTGCCAAGAGGTCTGGTGGGTGAGATTAGGAAAACGAGCAAGCATCATGGTGAGAAGATTGACTCTGAAGGTAAAGGTTTTTTGGGCTCTTATCAGAGTAGTGGGTAGTGTTGGCTAGGAAGGTTGAGAGCTGTGAGGCCACCCTCAGGGTGGTGTGAGAGAGGACTGGACGCAGCCAGCCCTTTGGCAGCCAGCTGGAAGGTGGCTTTGAAATCACTGCAGCCTCTGACCAAGAAAGACATGGGCATGAGCAGTTTTTGTGGGTGCTTGTGGAAGGGCATATGGGCTAGGGCAGCTGGTCCCCAAGAGGTCCCACTTCATCTGTTCTGCCTCTCCATGCTTAGCTACGCTGCCAGCGAGGAGAGCCGTATCCTGGACCTCACTGAGCTGCTGGAGCAGAAAGCCCACTCGCCGTTCTACCAGGAAGGTGTGAGCAATGCTTTACTGAAGATGGCTGAGCTGGGGCTGGCTCGGGCAGCAGCTGTCCTTCTGCAGAGTGGGGCCAACCTCAGTTTTGAAGGTCAGCGACATCCCAGCGAGGCCAGGGCTAGGCAACCAGGCCGGGCCTCTGCTTTTCCTCTTTTTAGTCTTGGGGGTGACTTGCCCCCCCCCCCCTTGTTCCTTTCCTTTCGGGTGGCTTTCCGGTGGCTCTTAGCATCTCTGCTCTCACACTGATGGATGTTGCTTCTCCTGTGCGATTGAGTTGTCAGACTTTAACAGCTTCCAGAATCAAGAAAGTACACTGGCAGCGCCCAGAGCTAAGGGGAAGGGGATTTTCTGCTCCTTTGGGCTGTCCTGTGGGTTCCGCTGGGTCCCTAGACGCAGGAAGATGAGCCACACAAGGCATCAGCAGGCTGTGTAGGTTCCTTATGCGTCAGAGGTGATGAAGGGCCAGGCTCCGGGCCTGCCATTGGCTGTCACCCCAGGAGGTAGGAGATGATAGCGCTGCCTTTGAGCCAGTGGGGGCCAGTGCTGTCCAGCCTTTGTGTCTTTCATTGGAAAACAAGCAAGGGGCGTAGGGTGGGTTGGGCTGTTCCAGAGCGCATCCGCATGGTCACGTGGCCCAGCTGTGGCCAAGCATGGTGACACACTCTGAAGGCTGAGGCAGAAGGGTCTCTAGTGACCCTGGGCTGCCTGGCAAGGTCAAGGCCTGCCAGGGCTTGGTAGTAAGACCCTAGCTCAAGAAAACAAAAGGCCACTCTGCATTCTCCTTGGGAACAATCCTGAGAGGAAATAAGAGAGGGAGCTCAGGCCAGGGCAGAGAAGTTGCATGCCTGTTGGAACTCAAAAGAACTTAAGGCCTGGCATCTGCACCCTTGAGGTGGGGCCAGGTCCTGACCTTTAGAGAACGGACTGACCCGAACCCCTTTGCCTTCAGACCCTGTTACGTACTACACGGCCCTGCACATAGCTGTCCTGAGAAACCAGCCTGACATGGTGGAGCTGCTGGTCCGCCATGGGGCTGACATCAACAGGAGGGACCGGGTAAGAGTCAGGTCCAGTCTCGGGCATGTGCGGTAGGGCTACCAACAAGCCTTCAGGCCCCAGGCAACATGGCCCCTATCCATCCCCCTTTGGCTCAGATCCATGAGAGCAGCCCCTTGGATCTGGCCAGCGAAGAGCCCGAACGCCTGCCCTGCCTGCAGCGCCTCTTGGATCTTGGAGCAGATGTCAACGCAGCTGACAAGAATGGTAAGGGAGTCGGCTCAGGAGCTAACATTGGCTGTTCTAGGAAATCTGATGATCTCCTGTGGCTTCTAAAGGGACTGGGCAAACATGTGGCACACAAACATACGTCATGCAAGCAAAGCACCCATGCATTAATATGTGCCACAGTGGAAGGCTGGTCACCCCTGGGGTCCAGGAAAGACAGGCGGAACATCTGGGTGCTGGCCCCAGGGTATGGCAGAGCCACAGCTGGCACACAGCTAATCTGCGTGAGTTCAGTACCCAGAGGCTTCGGAGAGAGTGGGGTCACCCTCCACAGTGCCTCAAAATGCATCTTGAAGGGGTGAGTCTACCAGGTGTGTGTGGATACAGACAGGTCTTGACCTTGGTTGGCCCTCTTGGTCCTATTTTTGTGTGGATGAAATCAAGCCAGCTCCTCTTCCCTCAGCCCGGAGAATCCTGTTTCCACCCACCCCTGGGCACACTGGCCTCATCCTCACTCTCCTTCCTAGGGAAGACAGCGCTGTTGCATGCTCTGGCCAGCAGTGACGGAGTGCAGATTCATAACACAGACAACATCCGGCTCCTCCTGGAGGGAGGTGAGGCTCCTCATGGCCCACAGCCACCCGCTGCCCTTCATCCCCATCCCCACTAGTAAGGGCTGCCGGCCACCTCTCATCTCTGTTCCCATGGCTCTTCAGGGGCAGACGTCAAGGCCACCACCAAAGATGGGGACACTGTATTCACGTGCATCATCTTCCTGCTCGGCGAGACCGTCTGTGGGGACAAGGACGAGGCTCCGATGATCAACCGCTTCTGCTTCCAAGTCACACAGCTTCTGCTGGCCCATGGGGCCGACCCGAGTGAGTGCCCGGCCCACGAGTCCCTCACACATATCTGCCTCAAGAGCTTCAAGTTGCACTTCCCCCTCCTTCGGTTCCTGTTGGAGTCAGGAGCCGCCTACAACTGCTCCTTGCACGGCGCATCCTGTTGGTCTGGCTTCAACCTTGTCTTTGAGAGGCTGTGTTCCCACCCGGGCTGTGCCGAGGACGACAGCCATGTTGAGCTTCTGCACAAGGCTGAGACCGTGCTGGACCTCATGGTGACCAGCTCCCAGAGGCTACAGCTACCTGAGAACTTCAGCATCCACCCAGTGGGTAGCTTGGCAGGGAAGATCCAGGCCCTGCATGCCTCCCTGAGGCAGCTGGAGAGCTACCCGCCACCTCTCAAACACCTGTGCCGTGTGTCCATCCGGCTGTGCCTGCGGCCATGGCCTGTGGACACCAAGGTCAAGGCGCTGCCCCTGCCTGACAGGCTCAAGTGGTACCTGCTCAGTGCACACAGTGGCACAGAAGACAGCTGCTGACTGATCCCAGGACGGAATGATCTGGTGTTGTTGAAGCCAAGCAGAGGGCAGACCTGGTACCTGTAACAGCCTTCAGAGGGTCCTTTTACCTGGCAAGGCTTGCCCTTTGCTGATATAAAACCACTAGGGTAATGCCCTGGAGGCCAAAGGCATGGCTGCCTTCGGGGAGACTTCCACCCCACAACCCCCATCAGTACTCGTCAGTCTCAGCCACACTGGGGAGCCAGTGCAGATGGGACACACCTGCCCTCTGTATAAGCAACTGGCTTTACAGAAGCAGAGAAGTCAAGGCTAAGCCCTGGCAGCTGGTTGGTCCTGGAGGAAGGCACATGCCTGGGCCTTTCAGAGGCCAATACCAAAAATCTGGGGCCATCCAGTTAGGCCCTACTCTGCCACCTCAGGTCTCAAGATGCTTTTGAGGAGCTGGATACAGTATTGAGGTCACCACAGGCTGTGGGCCTCTGTGCTCTGACACCATGGCTGTGGCAGCTCTGGTCACGCCATAGCCGTGTCTTGGGGATGTTTTCTGTTTAAAGGTATTAGAGGCACAGTAGCACAGTCCTGGCTCAAGCACCTAGCTTTGAGGGGGCTCCCCAGAACCCAGTGCTGAGGCGGGAAGCTGGCTCTGCTCTACTGTTGACCCCTTCCAAGACCTTCCCAGTCAGCTTAGCCTTTGGGAAGGAGCAGAGATGATTAAACATTTGTAAGCTTAAAACTGGAGCCCTTGTATGTCGGTTTCCCACACACCACCACTCCAGAGTGCCCGGGGCATTGGAGAACAGTGTTCACCCTTTTATTGACTGTATGCGCCTGTCACAGAGAAGCCCCCAAGGAGCTGAAGAGGCAAACAAGCCTGCCCTTTACTGCAGGCTCCCAGGACCTGTCACCAAGGAGGATTCAGGACTGTGACAGTTTCCGTAAGTGGTACTGTGTGGCAGGCACCGTGTGGCTCGCCTGGCTGTCCTGGAACACAACAGTCCACACGCTTCAGGTCCTGGCAGCCAGATGAAGTCTGTCTCCTCAGGCAGCTAGTCCTGTGGGTGGTACTCCGCCTCCCATATGCCTTGTGGGGAGTTGCCAGGGTGCCTTAGAGTGACAGGGCTGTACTGCCCTAATCCAGTGCACACCTCTCCGGGAGCTTGTCCCTTCCCACAGGAGTTAACGGTGGATGCCAGGTGTGTCTAGTGGCCTGCCAGCTGCCGGCCCCAGCTCTGGCCCTGGCTTCATCTCAGGGCAAAGCTGTAGACGTGGTAGATCTCATCCGGCAGGTTCTCCTGGCGCTCCTCAGCCAGCAGGCTGAGACCCGCGCTGCGGATGATGCGGCGTACCACCTCGAGGTCACGGCACACGCTGCTGTCTACATCGTCCAGGATCACACCCTCCTGGGCCATGTTGTCTTTGATGACAATGATGCCATTGGGGCGCAGGCCCCGCTTGCAGCGTCGCAGAAAATCAGCCAGATGCTGATCCGTCAGGTGGCCTGGGGAGAACAGAAGTATGTGTATGCGCGTGGATTTGTGCCCTGGCACAGGCCCAGCAAGGCTCTCTCTTGACCTTAGACCCTCTCATGTCAGATGAGGCCAAAGTTCTGAAGTCCTCCACACCAAAGCCCCCCCAGCACATCACCCACACACCCTTCCTGGGCCTGGATTAGGGGCTGAAAGCCCCACCACCAACACAAGGGCAAGGCCCAGTGTCCACAGCAGTGCTATGCATCCCTGTGCACAGCATTCCAGATGAGCTGCTGTGCCATGCAGCATTCCCCACCCCCACCGCACACAGCAGGAGTGCACTTACACCCCTGGCCTGGCCATGCACCCTGTGACTCCACCACTTGGCAGGATGATTTGAGGCTGAGGCCAATCTAAGCTACATAAGGAGATTGAGCAGGGGGAAACACAAAAATAAAAGAATTTAAGGGGCTGGAGAGATGGCTTAGGTTAAGGGCACCAATTGCTCTTCCAGAGTACCAGGGTTCAGTTCCCAGTATCCACATGGTGGCTCACTGCTGTCCGTAACTAGCTACAGGGGCTGCTGCCCTCTTTTGGCCTCCATGGGCATTGCACACACATGGTACACATGCAAGCATGCATACATAACAATTTTTATATCTTAAAAAAAAGTTCTAAGCTGGGCGGTGGTAGTGCACGCCTTTAATCCCAGCACTTGAGTGGCAGGGGCAGGCAATCTCTGGGAGTTCAAGGTCAGCCTGGTCTACAGAACAAGTTCCAGGACAGCTAGAGCTGTTACACAGAGAAACCCTGTCTCAAAAAAACCAAAACCAAACCAAAAAAAAATTTTTTTTAAATTTCTCTTTAACTTCTTTTGACTTTTCATATGTATGGGTGTTTGGGCCTGCCTGTGTGTATTTGCACTGTGTGTGTGGCCGAGCGTCCACTCAGCCAGAAGAGGGCACTAGATCTAAACCTATAGTTGAGGATGGTCATTAGTCACTATGCGGGTACTACGAAGGGAACCAGGGTCCTCTGCAAGAACAGCCAGTGCTCTTAACTGCCGAGCCATTCATTTCTCTCGCTCCTGAGATAAGAATCTAAAAAGAATAAATCCTTATAAAACCCATTTTCACGTCTTCAAATCTGTGTCATGGGGTATGGAAGCCGCATCTCAGCGGCAGGCGCGGGGAGCACGGGAGAGGGCAACAGGACCCTTACCTATCACCCACTGGATCCAGATCACATCGTAGGAGCTGGGCTCTGGGCTGAAGTCCTGCAGCCCACAGCAGAAGTAGTTCCTCACCCTCTTGCCCTCTTCCCCCAGGTAGATCTTAGCTTGGGCCAGAAAATCCTCCGTCACGTCCACCATGTCCACCACCTTGAAGAGCGGCAGGAGCAGGCGCTTGGTGATCCTCCCGATGCCAGCGCCACAGTCCAGGGCACAGGAAGTCCCTGTCTTGTTTGGGCCTTCCTAAAACACACGGGGAGCATATGACCCACAAGGCACCACCACCTCAGGGCCCTTCTCGGGAAGTCCCAGGAAGCTGAGTCAGGCTCCTGCACTGGCCTGTCCTGGGAGGGCAAGTGGAACTCTTTCTAAGGCCAAAGGCAGCTTCCACAGCAAGGTGATAGCCAGGACAACAGGAGCAAACCCTCCTTTCATTCCTGAGCCCCCAGGGAACCCACAGGGTGACAGTGCTAAGGAGGCAAAAAAAATATCAGTAGAGCACCTGCTGAGCACCATGGGGAGGACGATGAGTGGGGGCATGAGAGTGGGTAAGGGCTTCCTGCAGGGCTCACCCCTGTGAAGGGAGGACATAGCTACATGACAGGGAGTCACAGCCCCAGCACCCTTAGGCCCAGCAGGAATTATTCCCAGACTGCTGAGTCCCCAGTGCGTGGGCAGCTCCTGCCTCGTGGCCCAGAGACAAATCTCAGCCCACAAGTCTCACCCAGTCACCACCCTCCCCAGCTCTTCAGGGCCTTGGTGGCTGCCACCAACAGACAACCAGAGAAGCTGCAGTGTGGTATGTGGCAGTGGCTCCCACGCTGCCCCACCAGAGCCATAGCCTCTCCTGGAGAGGACATCAGACCTGCCTACCCTTAAAAACCTCTGCAGAAACTTCCGGGAGCTGTTGAGGTCGGTGTTGGAGATGTGGCCATACCCCCCAAGCATGCCGTCCACCGTGGGCGGGATCCGCTTCCAGTAGGTCCTGGCCTTCGAATAAAACTGGTTCTCATCTTCAATCACCTCACTTGTCATGATGTCACTGGCCACGCTCTCGCCTGCCACAGCTCTGCTCTCTGAAAAGGGAAGAGGCAGAGTGAGCAGGGCACTGGATGGCAGGAAGACCCAACGGTGGAGAAAGCAAGGTTTCAAGCCACCCAAGCAGCCGTCTACTTCTTGGTTAACAGCCCAAGTCTCAGACATTTTTGCAAAACGACCAAAGCAAGGAACCGTGAAGCCTGGTGTCTGGTTCCTGACATCCATGTGGCTCTTGATGACCTACAACCTCTGGATGGACAAAGCTCTCAGAGCAGGGTCCCCTCCCTCCTGCTATGGACACACTAGGAGACACCCCGCCCCTAGAATGCCTCCGTGCCTTTCTGATCCTTCAATTGTAAGCAAACAGTTTAAGGAGGGCCAGCCCTTTATACCAGAGCAGGGTCTCAGCCAGGGGGGCCAAGCTGTGCAGCAACAGACAGCAACAAGATGCAAACAGTAACAAGGATATAGCCAGGGGCTGCTGAGATCCGGGAGGCAGCCCCAGGGCAGGAACACAGGTGCTGGAGGAGAAACAATCGGTGGACTAGCCAGGAGAGGCATGAGGACTCATGGGCTCCTGAGCACTGGATAACAGAGCAAACATCCGGGAACAGAGTGCACCACAGATCGACAGTCCAGCCTTGGCCCGGCCTACCCTTCAGCAAAGCGACAGTGGATTGGTGGCCCCCACAGCAGCTTGGCTATGTGTTCTGGAGGACACAGAATCTCATCTGTCATAAGTGCTGGCTCCCCTTTGTCCCAGCTACCACAAGGATCTGATGTTTATAGTCCAGTAGGAGACAGGAAAACAGAAAGCCGCTAAGCACAGCAGAAAGCAAAAGCTCCACTGTCCTTGCACAACTGTGCATACTCAGTCCATGGAGGGACCCCTTTCTTCTGTTTCCGGTACTGGGGGTGGAAGCTAGGCTTTGCACTACCAGGTAAGTGCTCCGCTGCCGAGCCCTGTGCAGGCTCTAGAGGACTGCTGTCTGAGCTGGGGGCAGGCTGTGGTCCAGAGAAAGTGACATGGGAACACAAGGGCCAGAAGCTGAATTAAGAAGCAGAAGAGGGCTGCATGATCGCTGTGAGTTCGAGGCCAGCCTGGTCTACAGAGTGAGTCCAGGATAGCCAAGGCTACACTGAGAGATCCTGTCTTGAAAAACTAAAAACAACAACAACAAAGGAAGCGGAAGAGGAAGAGGACAACTTTTGCAGAGGACCAGCCCCCAAACTGCAGCCTGCTGGCTTAGGAAGCTGTCAATCACAGAAAAGGAATCCACTGAGCAAGCATCCAGTGTGCCAGGAAATACCCAGGGCTAACCTGAGGGTGTCAGAGGAGGGCAAACAGCAGGGGCTGTGCTAAATACAACAGCAGCAGGGATGACAGTGTTGGTCACTGCTCAGGCACTGCCAGCACCCACGCTTTCTCCCAGGAGTAGACACCCACTGTGCAGAAGCGGGAGCCGGGGCACATGGAAACTTAAGCGCCCTGCTCAAGGTCAAACGGCCCAGGCAATGCTCTCTTGAACTTAAGGGTCTTCAGTAGAAGCCCTGTTTCATGGGGCAATGACACGGACCTTGAGAAGCAACAGTGTCTCTGCCTGGAGAGTTAGGGAGAAAGCTGGGACCTCCCCAGGAACACGGCCAGCTTTGGAGGTCTCACCCCACCCACGTGGGTACCACGATGGCAGGCGATGCTGTTGAACACTGGAGTCACAGCTCTTGGAGATAACAGGCTGGGGACCCTGGTTCTAAATGCCATACTCCTTTACCCCATGCCCCACCAGCGGCAGCAGTGTTGGCCCAGGGAAGACAGAGGCGTGCTTCTGTCAACAGATGCCCTTAGCTGTGAAGTCTCTGCCCCACAGAGGAATGTGAAGACCTGCCAGTCCCCGAGACTACCACCTGTATGAGCAGAAAGGGTACTGTGGCTTGAGAACCAGACACTCTGTCATAGCAGCCACCAACCAGGAGAACATTCGGACCTCTTCTGTAACACAGCAGCGTAGTGCTGGTCCACTCGCACTGGGGCCCAGCAACCAGCCCATCCCCCCTCGCTGCCCTAAGTCCTAAAAAAAATTTCAGATCAGTATTCAAAAAAGCTGCCTTCTTGGGGGCTGGAGGGATGGCTCAGTGATTAAGAGCACTGCCTGCTCTTCCAAAGAACCCGGGTTCAATTCCCAGCACCCACATGGCAGCTCACAACTGTCTTTAACTCTAAGATCTGACACCCAAACACCAATGCACATAAGTTTAAAATTAAATTTTAAAAATTTATTTAAAAAAAAAAAAAAAGCTGCCTTCTTTACCAGTGAAGACAATGACTCCACGTTTCCTCTTGTGGCCCGGGCAGCACCGGAGAATCCAACACAAAGTGGTTCAGATGAGGAGCCAACCACGTTTGGAGGCTCCCACGCCATTCACATCACCACTGACGACGCTGCAGCTGTTACCAACGCAGTCTTTGCTTTACCAGAAGCCTAGGACACAATTCCTTTAAATGCCAAAGTCTCTTGAAAAATCTTGTTATTTTGTCTTTTTCCCTTCCAGAGCCAAGGACTGAACCCAGGGCCTTACCACTGAGCTAAATCCCCAACCTCTTCTTGAAAAATCTAATTTACAGGGGCTGGAGAGATGGCTCAGAGGTTAAGGGCACTGATTGTACCTCCAAAGGTCCTTGAGTTCAATTCCTGGCAACCACATGGTGGCTCACAACCATCTATAATGTGATCTGATGCCCTCTTCTGGCCTGCAGGTGTACATGCAGGCAGAGCACTGTATACATAGTAATAAATAAATAAATATTTTTAAAAAGAAAAATAAAAATCTAATTTACAAAATCCCTCTTACTTCTAGGAAGCAGCTGGGGGGTGGGGGTGGGGGAGCACATCTGGGCCCAGGCTGGGAAATGCAAGTCCAGGGCTGAAGGGCTCTTACCGCTGACTCATGGAGAATTGTGCTCCTGAGGCCCTGTCCAAACTTGGACTGAGAATTAGGGACATCAAGAAAGACAACCTTGGGGATAGGGGGAAGAGGGAGAGAGGATGGGACTGGGAGGGGAGCAGGGATGTAAAGTGAATAAATTAATCAACTAAAAAGAAAGAAAGAAGATATCCCTAACAGGCATGCCTGTGATCCCAGCACTCGGGGGGGGGGGGGGGGGGGGGGGGGGGGGGGGGAGGGGCGGCGAGGAAGGTGGATCGTTGTAAGTTCGAGGCCAGCCTGGTCTACAAAGCAAGTCCCGGACAGCCAGGGCTACACAGAGAAACCCTCTGGGGGATGGGGGGGGTCAGTAGTAACTTGGGGGCAGATGGTAGCACGCAAGAGGCAGAGGCAGGTGAATCTACTGTAAATAACAGAAAGATATTTCCTTACTACATGGAACTGCATGGCTGTGGATAGGAAGGGTCAGGGCAGTGTGGCCATGCGTGTACCCTAGGCTAGCTCATGGGCAGACTGTCACCTGGCTGTCCTTGGAGTCATCCAACCACCTCCAGCTCCACCAGGGCAGCTGCCCTGCTAAGTCTCTTCTCCCAGGAGAAGAGAAGAAAATGACATATAAACTGTCACCAGCAGGCCTTTACAGTCACTATTCCTTGTGACATTCCTAACACAAGAGCCTGGCTGTTGTAAATTTACCAGTATTGCCTAATAATTATTATTGCAACAATGTTTTCTTTTTTCCTTTTTTTTTTTTTTTTTTTTTTTTGTTTTTGTTTTTCGAGACAGGGTTTCTCTGTGTAGCCTTGGCCATCCTGGACTCACTTTGTAGACCAGGCTGGCCTCGAACTCACAGCGATCCGCCTGCCTCTGCCTCTGTCTCCACCTCCTGAGTGCTGGGATTAAAGGCGTGCGCCACCACGCCCGGCTTACAACAGTATTTTCTAACCCACTAGCAATCAATCAAGACACAGACACCTGTTATATATCAAAATAGCCTTAATTAACCTGGGGCAGAGCAGATACCAAACCTCTAAACTACTTCCCATAGTGGGGCAGGTATACCTGTCCCAATCCCATGCCATCTGCTTCTAATAATGTCTATCAAGCTACCTCCCATCCATAATCCCAAATACTTGCTAATGTTCTTCATCTGGGCCAAATCCTCCATCCACACTGGCCATGTGCTTTTCTTCCATCTAACCCATGGTGGCCGCCTCTCTTCTTTGGTCTCCTTCCCAAGGTCTCTCTGTCTCTCCAAGCCCGGAAACCTTAGCCACGCCTATTCCCATTTGCCCTGCCCAGGTGTGATGGCTTTTTATTAATGAGCATCAAAATACATCAGACCAACCCCCAACCTCTGGAAGCAACTGGAGGCAAAACACACAAAAGCCTGCTTTAAGTTAAGCCTGCCTCCAGCAGCATGGCAGGCAGAGCCTGTTTTGGATCTGTGTGGGCTGCAGCTGGCCCTGATAAATCCCTGAGTTCAAGTCCAGCCTGGCCTGCACAGAAACCCTGGCTGGATTGGGGGCTGACGGGGGGTCAGGTGTGGTGGATGCATTCAGGATATAGAGGAAGGAGGATCTCTGAGTTCAAGGCCAGTCTAGTCTACACAGTGAGATCCTGTCCCAAACCAAAACAACAAATGGCCCTGAAAGTAGGGTGGACTAGACCAGGGTCTTGGCTCCGCTCACCAGCTGGGAAAGCTCAGACAGTATGGTGGGACTGATGTACAGCATATGCCTTTATTCCTGGCCCTCAGGAAGCCAAGGCTGGAGGCTCAGGAGTTTAAGACTAGCCTCAACTACAGGTGAGACCCTGCTGCAAGAAAACAAAAACAGTACAGTGGGCAGAGTGCTTGCCTAATATTCACAACACCCTGGGTTCAAGCCTCAGAGCCCCGAACTGGACACAGTGGTGCATGCCTGTATTCCCAGCACTTCAAAGGCAGAGGCAGAAGGGTCAGAAGTTCAAAGTCATCCTTGACTTCATGAACACTGTATCAAAAAACAAAAGAAAAAAGGAAGAAACAACTTGGGCTACAGATGCTTAGGTCTCACCTGCAATTCACAAAATAAATCAATAAATAACAAGCAAGCTCCTCTGCCTCAGTTTTCTTCCTGCTTTTTCCTTTTGGTTTTTTGAGATCAAGTTTCACTATGTAGCCATGGCTGGTCTGCAACGCACTCTGAACTTCATAGCCTGTGGTTATTAAACATGTCTCCGAGAAGTCCAGGGCTCACAGTGCAAGGTGTATAGTGAAACAGCTCAGCTGTTTGAGCTCTACCTGCTGAATCGATGCCCTCTTCTGGCCTTCAAGGGCCCTGCACTCGTATGCATAGCTCCCCATAAACATATATGTATTTGGTTTCTCCAGATAAGGTTTCTCTGTGTAGCCCTAGCTGCCCTTGGCATTCACTGTACAGATCAGGTTGGCCTTGAGATCCACCAGCCTCTGCTTCCTGAATGCTGGAATTAAAGTTGTATGTTACTACTGCCCAGCTCAAACACAATTCTTGAGAGGATCAAGTGTGGAAAATGTGCTAAAACCTTCAAAACACATAGTCCCCGAGAAGGCTGGGACCAACCTATGAGGTCACATGACCAGTTTCCCTGATGGTCAGTCCAGAAGAGGAAATCACAAACTCTCTCCCCAGTACACCCGGAACCACCATACAGTTGCACACTCTGACCTTTTTTGACTCTATGGCTTCTGGCCGTCAGTAGAGCACTCCACAAGTACCCCCCAACACACACACACACACACACACACACACACACACACACACACACGCACGCACGCACGCACGCACGCACGCTAAAGGAAACCCTGTTCCTTGAACACCACATGGGAAGCAGGAACCAAAATTAAGGACAGGATCCAGGCTTCTCACTTCATGCTGGGTCCTCCCAGGGGTTGGTCCCTTCTCACTGAGTGACCATCCCTGCCATCAGCTACACCCACGCCAACCAGGGTCACTGACACTAGCTGTTCCAACCCCTATCAAAAGGATAAATGGCCCAAAAGATCACACAGTTGGTGGAGCAGCAAAGCCTGGGCTTTTTGAGATGGCAGCCTCCCCAAAAGGAGGCTGACCTTGGCCCCAAGGGCTCATGCCAGTTGCTATATTGGCCAGAGCTGGAGATGGTTAAACACGATAGCCGCCTGTGCAGCCGAGCACTTAATTGAGACGACGTGAGCCAAGCAAGGCGCCGATTCCTCACACCAGCCTTGCAGTGGGTAGAAGGGAAACTGAGGACTAGACTAGGCCTTTAAGTGGCTTAGGGGCGCGATGGGGACACGTTTTGCCAATTTTTGCCAACGTGGCTTCCTCTAACCCAAAAACCCAAACTGTGGTTACCACTGTCCCTGTCCAGTCTGGTCGGTGGACCTCCCCGGAACACGCACGTGGGGCAGGCCTGGGTCACTTGACTACGGGGCCTCGCCGTTTCGGGCAGTTGGGGTGAGCATCGCCCCCCCCCCCGTCCCAGGCGCGTCCTCAGTGCCAGCCTCGCGCTACTCACCTGGGTTGGGACTCCAGGGACCCGAGAGACAAGGACGGGTGGAGGAGGAGGTTGGCAAGACCAGGGCAGCCGCCGCCACTCTACCGGACCAGACACCTCGCGGCCTCTGCCTTTGTTCGCACACGTCACTTCCCTACAGCCTGAAGTGGGGGGAGGACTCAAGCTCCCTCCGCCCCGCGACTAGTTCACCCTCCCCACGGCCAGATCGACGTGCCCAACAGCCAGCTCACCCGGTTCCACATCCAGATCGTCCCTCCCCACAGCCAATTAGGCCCTCTCCCAGGTCCGGCTCACCCTCCTACCCCACTCTCCATGCCTCTCTCTCACCCCGCCCCAAGGCCAGATCGCCCCGCCCTACGGCCCCCTCACGCGACTCCTCCTGAGCGTCCCTCCGCGTGACCAACTAGCCCCTCCCCACACCCGGCTCGCCCAGTCACACAACCAGATAGTCCCGCCCCACGGCCAAATCACCCCTCTCCATCGCTAGCTCGTCGGTCCTCACCGCCAGTTTAGCCCCGCCCCACAGCCCGATCGCTCCTTATCCCTGGCTTCTAACCCCCTCTTTTTTTCTTTTTCTTTTTTTTTTTGGCCTACGCGGAAGGCCCTCCTGGACTTCTAGCTGAAGGATCCGCAGCTGAGATCTCCGGGACTAAGTACGCGCACCAGCTCCCTTGAGGATGTATTTTTTTCTTTTGAGACGGAGTCCGACTAAGTAGTTGAGTTCTGGCCTTAAACTATGTGATCCTTCTGCATCAGCATCGCGGTTGCTAGGGTTACAGGCGCTACAAGGCTAGATTCTTAAAAAGCAGCGTTTGTGAGAGCTTTCTACTCTAAAAGGAAGATTAAAGTCCATCATTGCACAAATCCACCCATCTCCACTGTATCTTAAAATAATACACCAACCCAGAAAAGAAAAGGCTTTGATAGAGGCAAGGATTGCTAGACTAAATAAAAAGCAGAAATCCAGAAGTTTCTCCTCCAGAGGAATTATCCATTCACAGATATTCTGCGCAGTGTTTAAGGAAAATTGAGGTTGTTGCGTGTAAACCCGTTACCCTCAGAGTTCTGCTTGCGTCTTCCAAATGGTGTGGATGTAATGATTCTGAGGGTTACATGTGTGGGATTTGCAGGTTCGGGCTTCAGCCTGGTGTTTGCAGTGGGCTCCCAGGCAAGGAAAGCCATCACAGGAACTCTTTTCACCTAAAACTCACCTCGGTAAGGCAACACCCTGGTGTTACACGTTATCTGCACTGCCTTTCCTAGGCTCTGCATGTAGGCGGCGCTTGAAGTTGTGTTTGCATTTATTTATTTGGGTCAGCACGTTGCTAGGTAACCTAGGATGACCTAGAACTCACAGTGATCACCTGCCTTTGGAGTTCTGGGATTAAAAGAACGCACTACCACACCTAATGTGTATTTACTTTAATGCACTGAAAAACCCACCCTAGATCTGTGTACATATGCTCTGGACTATTCTAGGTCATACCTGGTATTTGTAGTTCAAAGAGCTGATCACCACTGTGCACCACTATGCAGTGGTGAGTGCTTGTAATCCTAGCACTTGGGGAGTGGAGGTGGCAAGACCAGGAATTAAAGGTCACACAGTAAAGTCAACACCAGCCCACACTACCTGACACCCTGTCTCAAAAACCAACCCAAGAGCCAGGGCACTGGAGAGATGGCTTGTGGCTCAGCAGTCGAGAATGCTAGCTGAGGGTCTAGGGAGATGGCTCAGTGGTTGGGGGCACTGCCTGCTCTTCCAGAGGACCTGGGTTCAAATCCCAGTGCCCACATGGCAGTTCACAACTGTCTAACTCCAAGACCTGACACCCTCACACTCACACAAGCATATATGTAGGCATAACACCAATGAACATAAAAGTTAAAAAAAAAAACAAAAAACAAAAAGTTTACCACTTTTCCGGAGAACTAAAATTTAGTTTCCAGGGAATCTGCCTCCTTCTGGATTTAAAAGACACCTGCATCCTGTGTGCATGCTCATGCATACTCATGCACGCACAAATAAAAAAAGTAAATTTTCGCCGGGCGTGGTGGCGCACGCCTTTAATCCCAGCACTCGGGAGGCAGAGGCAGGCGGATCACTGTGAGTTCAAGGTCAGCCTGGTCTACAAAGTGAGTCCGGGATGGCCAAGGCTGCACAGAGAAACCCTGTCTCAAAAAACCAAAAATAAAAAAAAGTAAATTTTCTTTTAAGAAGCAGGTTTGGCGGGGCGTGGTAAGCTTACTGTTGCAGGATATATGATCTCACTGTGAACCCCCAGATTGTGAGTGGGGCGGGGGGGGGCAAACTGTTTCTAGTTAGGGTGTGGCTCAGCCCTAGCACACACCTTTTTCTTTTTTCTTATTATTTACTTTTTTTTTTAACATATACAATTATATTATTACACATATACAAAACAAACGACATACAGCAAGAAGAACCACAGAACAATCAGGAATTATATTCTTGGTGTTTTGGCTGTTTGTATTTGGCAACCTTGAAGAAAACATTTTCCTATCTCAGTGAGTCTAAAATTCTGAATGTAACTCAAATCTATCATATCTCATCTGTATCAACTTAAAACATCTATCTAGACTTTAAAACATCTAAACCCCTAAACAACTAAGCTTAACTGTGAAACTAAACTATTTGGTCTTCAACCCCATCAGAGACTTGAGGAGGAGTAAAAAGGAAGTGCAGGTTAGCAGCTTCCAAATTAAAAAACAAAAATGACAGAGACAGTTTAATGCCTGGAGAGTCACCCATAACTCTCTATAACATTGGAGCATCATCTTCAGCCTTCTGGCCCAGTATCTCTGACGGACATATTTGTGAGGCAGGAACTATTGAGGACTTATTTTCCCTGTCTTGGCAGAGTCTGGCCATCTACTTCTACCTGCATCCACGCTTGCCAACTTTTTGGAAGAATTCTGTCAGTGGTCGGAACAAGGCTGTTATGCCCAGTGGCTGGTTTGCCACATTGAAGCCATCTCCATAAGGAGGCTCACTGATGTTCATCATCATCTTTGAGGTAGGCTGGGCCTAGTACACACCTTTAATCCAATAGCTTTCTGTAAGCAGGATGAACTAAAATCAACCGTAGGTCAAGAGACAGAGCAAGCCACCAGTTGACAGGGCGTGAGCATAGGAAAAAACCACAGAGAGTAATAGGAAGTCAGGGAGACAGATAGAGAGACTCACAGGAAGTAGAAAGGATTTTTTTTTTTTTCCTTTGAGACAAGGTTTCTCTGGTTGTCCTGGACTCACTTTGTAGGCTGGCCTGGAACTCACAGCAATCCTGCCTCTGCCTCCCCCTGAGTGCTGGGGTTACAGGTGTGCCTTGTAAGGGCAGAATTAATGCCATATTCTATATGTAATGTATATTCTACAATTAATGATGGTCTGTATGAGAACTTGTCCCCTAGGTGACCCATCTCCCTGCATTCTGGGAATGACACCTGCCAGAAGTCCCCAGAAACTCCACCAGAACCATCACATACAATTAGCTCCCAGTGTTCCTCTGAGATAAAGAGACTTCCCCTCCAGACTCAGCCTCCACCCAACCTGCCTAAGGGTCAACATTCCTGGGACCCACAACCCCGCTTCCCTTTATAAGCCCATTGTCCTTGAAGCTGTGTCAGGAAGGACTGTGATCCAAAGCTCTGAGGTCTTAATACAGGGCCCCATCTTTTTTGGGCGCCTCACAATCTGGGTGAGCTCGGTATTACACTGAGCGATCTTGGTATAACAGTGCCACTGAGCCTGGCTCCTGTTTGAAGGGTTTTTAAGAAAAGGAGGCCAGGCGTGGTGGCGCATGCCTTTAATCCCAGCACTCAGGAGGCAGAGGCAGGTAAGATCGCTGTGAGTTCAAGGCCAGCCTGGTCTATAAAGTGAGTCCAGGATAGCCAAGGATAACACAGAGAAATCCTGTCTCGAAAAACCAAA
Organism: Acomys russatus; assembly: GCF_903995435.1. NCBI lineage: Eukaryota > Metazoa > Chordata > Mammalia > Rodentia > Muridae > Acomys > Acomys russatus. The sequence continues at coordinate 52,570,723 of NC_067160.1, forward strand.
AGAATAAAAGAAAAGGAGGAGGTTTTTCCCCTTCTGGGCCATCGACTGAGTAGGACAGCTGGGTGCTTTCTCTGCCTCTCTGAGCTAGTAGACTTTTACTCCAGCTCCTGAGTCATTAATGGTAAAACCGAACATTTGAGGTTTTGTTTAAACAACAGCTCACACCGTTAATCCCAGCACTCAGGGGGAAAAGGCAGAGCAAATCTCTGTGAGTTCGAGGCTGGCCTAATCTATATAATGAGGGCAGGCAGAGCTATATGGCGAGACCCCCCCCCATCTCAAAAAAATTAATAATATGATGCAGGTTTGGGGACTGCTCAAAAAAGCTGTCCCAGCAGTTAAGAGCCTTTCTGGCCTCCCAGTATACCCTCACGCACATGCACATGTCCACACACTGATACACACCTATACTCATAATTTTAAATAATAATACAATAATGATAGAGCTCAGTTGGTAGAGTGATTGTCCAGCATACATAAAACCCTGGGTTTGAGCCCTCAGTGCTGTGTAAGAACAGTTGTGGCTGGATGTTGCTGCAGTCTCAGCACTTAGGAGGCAGAGGCAGCCTTCAGTTGGTAAAAGAATCAGAAGTTCAAGGTCATCCTTTGACTAGTGAGTTGGAAAGCTAAAAGGACCCTATCTTGCGCTGGAGAGATGGCTCAGTGGTTAAGGAGCCACCATGTGGTTGCTGGGGATTGAACTCAGGACCTCTGGAAGGGCAGTCGGTGTTCTTAACCGCTGAGCCATCTCTCCAGCCCATCATCTTTTGGTTTTTTGAGACAAGGTTTCTCTGTGTAGTCTTGGCTGTCCTGGACTCGATTTGTAAACCAGGCTGACCTCGAACTCACAGCGGTTTGCCTACCTCTGCCTCCTGAGTGCTGGGATTAAAGGCGTGCGCCACCATGCCCAGCTTCATTTTTTTTTTTTTAATTTATAAAGTTATAGCATACCTGGGTACACTTGTCTCAACTGCACCCTTATCTCCCAACCCGAGTAGGGTTTCTCCAGGCTTTCTCCAGCTCTTTCCCAACCGACCTGTTCAGCCTGTTTCCTCCATGGTTCTCCCAGAAACAAGAAGCCTTGTCGGCAGCATACAAGCAAAAGAAACAGAATATCAACTTGACCTTGGTTCTTGGATGTCCAGGCCCCTTGTGTTCTTACTGTCCTAAGAGGGTAGGGCTGACAGAAAGCTCTCCTGCCCTGCCAAGTACAGCCACTCTGTGGCTAGGAGACTGGCCCATTCCTCTCTGGGTTAGGCAAGGCCGCCCTGGCCAAAAGTGTACGGCCTCTGTGGGCGTGGCCTTGGCACCACCATTGTCCCCATGCCACAGTGCACATTGCTCCCCAGTGGCTGTGTGACAGAGCGGATCATAATGCCTCCAGGAAGACTTGCTGGGGCCTGGGTGGGACTGCCAGACAGAGCAGGTGGGGAGATGGGCTCTACCAGCAAATAGCCCACCTGTTGGGGGCCTCTAGACTCACAGGACCTTCGGGGGGGGCCTCACCCAATAGGCCCCACAAGGTGAGTGTGACATCACCCAGGAGCTAGTTTAGAGTTCGTGACAGTCTGGGAATACGGTATATCTGGAGGAAGAAACAGGTCTGAGATCCTCCACCCCCACCCCCACCCCCACCTCCAGAGTCAGAGTGGAAGAGGCTGCCTGGGGCTTTCTTCCCTAACTGGGAGTTTGCTGGAAATAATCTGTCCTGACTGGCTGTGCCTTGATGGTGCAGCACTTGTCTTATGCTTTTCCCAGATTCTGTGTCTCCTCCCCAGCCTTGGGAAGGCGGGGTGCAGGAAAAAATGGTCTTGGCTCCTCCCCAGACCCTCTGCAGGCGTCTGGGGCAGGAGGTGGGAGGAAGTCAAAATCACTGTACCTGTATGTAGCTTGTTGGCTTCCAGATCCCCCATCAACTTCTACAAACTGGAATTCTACAATTCTGATAGGAGGGGCTGGTTCTCCCACACCTCCTTGCTCTCCCGCCTTCTGTCCTGTTGTGTGAGCTGCAGCCGCTGGCCCAGGTTTGTAAAGTCAGGACTTGGAAAACGGAGGCAGGAGGATGGGGTGCCTTGTGCCATTCAGGAGGAGTCTTCCTCAAAGTGAACTAATTGAACAGAGAAGCGAGTGCCAGGCTTTGCCCTGATCTATAGACCAGAGTGCTGACGGGGGGGGGGGGGAAATTCTCGACCTGCCCAGCTCTCATGGCTGATAAGGATTAGGGCAGAGACAAACACTAAACTACGGGTCCTCAACCTTCCTAACGCTGCGACCCTTTAATCCAGTTCCCTATGTTGTGGTGACTCCCCCAACCATAAAGTCATTTTCATTGCTACTTCATAGCTGTAATTTTGCTACAGTTATGAGTTGTAAATGGCTGTGTTTTCCTATGCTCTTAGGCGAATCCCTGTGAAAGGGTCGTTTCAAACAGGGTCTCAACTAGCCCAGGCTGACGTTGAATTCGGTAGGTAGCCAGCCAAGCATAACCTTGAGTTTATTATTTTGAGACAGGTTCTTGCCGTGTAGCCCTGGCTGGCCTGGAATTCACATGTAGACCAGGCTGGCTACAAACTCAAGAAATCGGCCTGCCTCTGCCTCTCGAGTGCTGGGTTTAAAGGCATGGGCCACCACTGCCTAGTAATAGCATTAATAGTAATAGTATTTTTTTATTATTATTATTATTATTATTATTATTATTATTATTATTATTATTATTAATTTGGTGCCTGGTATGCTTGGAGGCTAGAAGAGGATGGCGGATACCCTTGGGACTGGAGGTTGTGAGCCCCCCACCCCCGAATCGAACCCCGGTCCTCTCGCTGATCCATCTCCAGCTTCTGCCTCTGCCTCCCAGGATCCCAGGCATGAGCCGCCACGCTCAGTTTCTTGCACGTCCTAGATAAGCCCTCTCCTAAGTGTGCTAAGTAATAAGTAAGTCGGTCCTCGGCCGGCAAGTGCAGCGAGGCCCGCACTGTGCCAGGCGCCTAGCGTATACTAGCTCACACCAACGTCACAGCCACCCGCAAAGGGCTGGCGTCCCCGCCGTCGCCGTCTTTGCTCTCGGACACAGCAGACAGGCGAGGGTCCTGCCCGAGGCCGCTCCATTGCCCCTTCCCGGCGCTATGGCCTGTGGGCTGGCCCAAGATCTCCCTGAGGCCCTGCTCGCCCCAGCGCGCCCTCCAGGCGCGAAGATGTCCTGATCTGAGCTGGGACTCACCATGTTCCGGCGCCAGCTCGCGGCGGGGACCCCGAGGTGTCCCGAAGGGGCCGCCCCACGCCGCTCCGCTCCGCTGCTGCTGCCCTCGCTGCCCACGCCCGACGTCCGTGCCGGGCGAGGCGCAGTGGGTTCGTGGTGGCAGGACCGCGAGTCCCAGCGCCTGCCCTGCCTGTCCCCCGGGACCCTGAGGGTGGCGCCGCGAAGCCGCGGGTCGCTGCACAAGCTGCTGTTGCCGCCGCTGCTGCCAACCAGCGCGGCTCGCCGGGCGGGGACCGAGACAATCCTGCCGTCCGCGGCCCGGGATAACTCTGACGCCCTAGACGCGCTGCTGCGGGAGCTGCTGCCCAGCAAGTTCCGAGACTTCCTGCACAATCTGCGGGCCAAGAGTGCGGAGCCTGAGGCTCACCGTGAGCCCGCGGGGGGGCGGAGGGAGGGGGAGGCGAGTCTAGGGTCCCCCAACGAGGACCGTCCCCAGCTCACTGGGCGTTCCTCCTGTCTCTTCTCCTTTTCCTTCTCCTCCTCTTCTCCCCTCCCAGCACCCTCAGCGCCACAGTACCCCAAGGGTGCATCAGATCACTGCTTAGGTTCTCGTTGTCCCAGCTCCTCATTCCTCCCAGGCCTGTGGTAAGTGAAGGAAGGGGTTTGCCCTGGACGCTACCAGGGTGGAGCTCTGCTTGCATCCGCTGTGGCCTCTTTGTCTTCAAGGGATCAATCATTGCACTGGGAAGACAGTTTTAGAGAGAAACCTACCCTGGGGCCCCCAAGAGGTGAATTCATCACCGCCAAAAAGGCAAACCCGTGAGTAGTAGCTGTTGTGAGTACACACGTGCTATAGTTTTGTGGAGCTGAGTCTCTCCTTCCACCTTCACGTGGGGTTGGGGGATGGAACAGATGTCACCAGGGTTGCCTGTCAATCACCTCAACCCTTTGGGCCATTTCACCATTTTCCCCAACCAGGGAGGAGCAAATTAGTTTGCTCCCTAGTTTCCAGTCATTACTAATGGATTTACGAAATATCCATCGACCCATTCGGCTATCCATCCTTGCATGCACCTTACTCCTTAGGCATGAACCAGGTCTTTAAAAGCTCTTGTGAATCCATCTATTCATTGAGGCATCTATTGGCCACGAACCCATAGCCTCCCTCAGACAGACTGCCAGGCACCCAGTCGCACATCTATTCACAAACCCCCTCTGACTCAAGCTGCCCGATAAATAACGTTTCACTACTTATAAACTCAGGATGCCAAGCACCCGCCCACCCCAGAAATAAAGCCACCCACAAGTTGACACATCTATCTGCATAAGCACCCAGCTACCCTCCCATTCAGATCCCCTCATTAATTCACCCACTGTTGTACCATTCCTTCATCTCATCTCAGTACCTACTTATGAAGTTAGTTAGCTTGTTTGTTTTGGTTTTTCGAGACAGGGTTTCTTTGTGTACCTTGGCTGTCCTGGACTCATTTTTGCAGACCAGGCTGGCCTCGAACTCACAGAGACTCGCCTGCCTATGCCTCCCAATCGCTGGGATTAAAGGTGTGCGCCACCACCATCTGGCCCATTTATGAAGTTTTACTATGAATCAAATACTGGAAGAAAGCCAATGAGAGATGGAAGCAAGAAAGATTAGTGTAAAGGGCACTAGTGCTCACCTGGACTTGGATGCTAGAGCTCTCTTAATGGAGAGGGGAAAGAAACAGGCTCACACAGGCTGCGGCACCGTGCAGGGTGAACAGCACTGTCTGGGAGGTTAAAGACTAGAGAGTTGGCTATGGTGGCAGCTCAGTGAGTTGGAGGCCAGCCTGGTCTACACTGTGATTCCAGGACAGCCAGGGCTATGAAGTGAGAACCTGTCTCAATAAATTAATTAATTTAAGGAAGATAGGACAGATAGGCCAGGGAACGTGCACACACAGCAAGCATACTATTACTGCTCCATCTGTACCCGTGGCAGACAATACTAATGGATTGCTGCACATTTCTCTGTGAGCCTCACAACCCTTTCTGACACAGTTCTCCAGGATCAAAGTAGAGCCTGGGAGGCTGGAGAAATGCCTCAGTGGTTATAAAAGCACTTGCTGCTCTTCCAAAGGATCGGGGTTCAGTTCCCAGCACCCACATGGCAGCTCACAGCTGTTGGTAACTCCAGTTCTAAGGGATCTGACACCCTCACACAGACGCCATGCAGACAAAACACACACACACACACACACACACACACACACACACACACACACACATTTTTTTAAGAGAGTAGGGTTGAACACTTATTTGTATGTAACATTCCTGCGGTACATTAGGTTGTTCCAGTGATGGTCCCCGGGCCTGGAAGCCATGATCTCACACTGGCAGGCAAAACTAGGAGATGCTTAAGCCTGGCCCTGTCTGTGGTCAGGATGGAGCTGAGATTGTTATATGCATTAATAACCCTGACTTAACTAAAGCCCTAACACCTATAGCCAGGGTCTTCCCTACTCACCTCCCAGCTGCACAGCTCTCTGACAGACAGATGAGGAACACACCCTCTGCATCCACAAAAAAGAGATGGCACAAGATAAGTGGGTGTGGGTGTGTACATATGTGCGGGCCATGGTCAAGGTGCAGTGGCGGCATTTCTGAGGGGTCAAATAACCAGGCTGGCAGTACAGCCCTTGAGGGAGAAATAGACAGAACCTAACGTTTTTAATCTATTAAAAATATAACATGTCCTTTACGGAGCCCAAGCCCATGACAGGCCCTGTTCTAGGTGCCTCCCCACACGGGGTACTGCACTCTCCCAGCTCGTGTGCCGGCGGAATGGTCCCGCCTATAACACAACACATGACCGGAAGGAGAAAACTAAGAAGTGGAGCCTTGAGGACAGTGTGCCCCAGCTCATACGACCTCTGTGGCATAACTGAGACTGACAACTGTCGTAACAGCTTGAAGCTAGCGATGTTTCTTCCGCCGGGCGTACCCTCAGCAGGATGGTCTTGCAATTCACCCCAACTCTTCACACCAGTGCTGAGGAAGGGGTGGGGCACCATGACTTCCTTGTTTTCATTTTTATCTACTACGTACTTGCCGACCCACCCATATAGCACAGGCTGGACTCACACTCACTATGTAGCCAAGGATGACCCCTGTACTCCTGATCCTTTTCCCTCCACTTCCTACATGCCACCCTGTGCCTGGCTTAATGATATGATCTCCATTTCACAGATGAGGAGACAGGTCCCCGTGTGTCAGGACCTCTCGGTTCCTGAGCACAAAATCCTACCCTCTGGCCTGATGTTTGACTGGCAGCTGTGAGCCAAACATCTCCGTGCCTCAGTTTCCTCGCTCGTAAATGAGAATAGCAACAGGGCTTCATGGGCACCATGTAAGTTTGATAGGAAAAAAGCATGGCACATGATGAGCCAACTGGTGTGACTAGAATAACCCTGCCACCATTGTGTATGTTTGGGGGGGCAGAGGGGGAGTTACACATGAGCCCTGATGCCAGCAGAGACCAGAAGAGGGCCTCAGATTACCCCTGGAGTTGAGGTAGTTGTGTGCCAATAGTGTGAGGTCCTAGAACTGTTCAGGTGCTCCGGAAGGCCACTCTTAAAGGCTGAGGCAGCTGTCCAAGATCTTACCAGGACCCCTGCTTCCTCTGAGCTGACAGCTCCCTCAGCAGCCTCCACAGCACACAGGTCCACAAAGTGAAGACTGCTAATTCACAGGCCCTCAGGAGAAGGTTCGAGGCCCCGCAGACGCTATTGTCCTTTCCGGGTGCGGTTTGCAGACGAGACCCTGCAGGACACGGCACTCCGCTACTGGGAGCGCAATCGTGCAGGTGAGCTGACAGTCCAGAAACCTTTATCCAGGAGTGCAGAGGTCACAGGTCATGGCTCTGGATCCTTCAAGAGTGGGCCAGGCCATTGACGCCAACAGAGGAAGGTACCTGTACTGACCTTCTCAGAAGATGTCACAATGGCCTTCAAGGACCAAGTAGGGGCCCTGAGAGCCAGTAGAGGTGGGTGGCATCAGGCGGGTGGCATGAAAGGATAGCTGGAGTGGTGACCCGGGAAACAATGGCTGCTCAGGCCTTGCTATCCTTAGAGAACCCTTCCTCGCCGCCGCCACCCCAACTTGCACATCAGAGCTTCTCTCATCAGCTTCCTGAACCGTCTTCCTCACAGACTCTTGGAAGCAGACCCCAGGGTCAGGCTAGCCAAATGTCCGACAAGTCCTAGAAAACGAAATAGTTTCTCTCTTGAAAACCAATGCCAAGGGTCCAAGAGAAGAAACTCAGAACCCTAGACAGATGTGCTTTCTCAGAATGAATGGCATGGTGGTCCCCTGATGGTGGTTTCCTTGGACTTTTCTGAATGGGTGGTAGGGAGGCAGGAAGGAACTGAGGAAGAAAAGCCATGAACAGGACCCTCCTTCTTGGTGCCTTGCCTTTCTTCTCAGGACCCAGCGGCCCCAGGACCTCCCCTTAAATGATTCAGGGAGCCGGGCGTGGTGGCGCACGTCTTTAATCCCAGCACTCGGGAGGCAGAGGCAGGCGGATTGCTGTGAGTTCGAGGCCAGCCTGGTCTACAAAGTGAGTCCAGGATGGCCAAGGCTACACAGAGAGACCCTGTCTCAAAAAACCAACAAAACAAAACAAAACAAAACAAAACAAAACAAATGATTCAGGGAAGCCCACCTTCTGTGCTTCAGAATATAATTTCAGCTAGTAGATGTAAGCGCTCTTGTGCCTTAGACTAGCAATGCTTATTTATTATTGTCTTTTGGAGACAGGGTCTCATGTAGCCCAGGCTGACCTACAACTTACCAGGTAGCCAAGGATGACCTTGAAATACTGATCCTCCTGCCTTCACCTCCTAGCTGCTAGCATTCCAGGCATGTCCTACGATGTCCCAGCTTGTGGTTATTTGATGAGAAAATCGAGGCAGTGTGCTTGTGTTAAGAGCTATGGAAGCCTAGAACGTTACAGAAATCCAAGGACAGGCCAAGCACCAGGACTCCCATGTGTGCTTTTCTCAGCTCTTCCTGTCCAAGGCAGCCTCTGGGAATCTTGGGCCTAGCCCTGAGAGACCCCTCCCTCCAACCTTTGCAGCTTCTTAGCATCCTCTCTGGAATTTCCGTGGTGGGGTGCTTGGCCCTCCCTCTTTAGGAAAAAAAAAGAGGTCCGTTGAGGGTAAGACTTGCAGAGTAGGGCCCTGGCAGGACACAGTTTAGTGACAACACCAGAAACAGTGTGTGTGGAGGGGGTAGTTTCAAAACCCAGGACTTCTCCGGAGGCAAAGGGAAGGCACTGGGGAGCCTGTGGTTGCCATGGAGACAGGGCTCCGTCTAGCCTTGCCAGCCAGAGGGAGGAAAGAGGGTGGGGGCGTCAAGTGTGCCCCTCCCCGGGGGAGGGGACAAGAAACCCACTCTCCCCTCTCTCTCTCTCTCTTCTAGTCCGGCAGAATATCTTTCCGTGTGAGCAGACGGCTTTGCCAGCTGTGTCTGTGTCAGAGCGGGTGCTTGGGAGTGTTGGGAGATGGTTGGACAGTCTGCCCGTAGCCCTGCGTCCCAGGGTCCAAGACACTGTGGCTGGCTCAGCATGCTGGAACTGCCCTCGAGTGTGAGGCTTTAGGGAGAGGAAGCAGGAGGGTTGTGGTGGGCCAGGCCCTCTAGGTACAAGCTTTAGATGGGTCTGGAACTCGGGGTCAGAAAGGCATCTTCCGGCTCCGTCTCCCCACCAGGTCAGCTCAGGAACCACAGCTCTACTTTTCTGAGGACGCCACCATGAGCAGCCGCCTACCCTTCATCTCCGGGGCCACCGCTACCCCAAGGCCACGGGGAGGCCTCCAAACCTTCTTGGACACCCCTAACACTGTGCAGCAGGTGGGCAAATTGCCCTGACCCTGGAACCAGAAGCTGGTGAGCAGCCTGGGGCGGCTGGCCACCAGAAGCAGCTGCCCCGCCCACCCCCGTCTCCCCCTTCCCCCACCCCCAGTGACTCTGTAGGGGATCTGCTCTGTTGAGTCACCACGGGGCTTATGGCTTGGACTTGTGTGGCCCTGTCGCCCTCAGTGTGGAGCCCTGCAAGCAAGGGGGGTGGAGGTCCCTGAGCCAGGCCGCTGCCAGCTGTAGTGCGGAACCACATGGGGCGGGGGAGGGGACGGACACTGTCTCCTCCCACCCGGGCCCCTGGGGACTTGTCTCCTCCCTGAGGTCCCTTCAGCGGTGCCCAGATGGGCGTCCTTCTTCCTTTAGGAGTCCTTTCTGCCCAGCTTGGTGCTGCAGTCCGTCCTGAGGCAAGGCCGCCCTAAAGGCTACCAGCAGCTCCAGCCGAGCACAAACCGGCGGCAGGCTCAGAGGTGAATGCCTGCCAGAGCCCCACCCCCAACCCCGCCCTGGGGTATACCCAGGCCAGGCCACGATGAGAATGCTCCACAAATAAACTGGTCTCCCAGGTGCCTGGGATGGATCCTTCGGTCTCCCAGTACCAGTTACTCTGAGTGCCTGATTTGAGAGCTCTTGGGGTTCCCGGGTGGGGGAGATTGGGGTGAGTGAGGCTGGGGAGACAGGTAAGGGCTCAGCTTGCCCCTACAGAATGCTTTCCTGGGTGGTGATTACACAAACTCAAACCTAGACCAATCCGTGCCTGAAGCAGACCCCCAGCCATTACCTTAGCCTGGGAGAGTGGATAAACAACTTGACTTTAGCGCCAAAGGCTTCTCTGCCCACCTTCTAGTACAGGATGAGGGTATCCTGACCCCAACCCAGGAAAGAGCCCTGTGTAAGGGCAAACTTTTCGGATGGGGAAGTGGCCTGAGAGAAGGTGACAAGCACATCCTAGAGTTTACCTACTGCACTAATCTGGCCACCTCCATACCCCTGGGCGCCCTATCCATGTCACAACTCGCCCCCCTCACCTCCACACACACACACCGCGCCACCTCCACCCCCCCAAAGCCTTGGAGCCAGCCCGCTTTTTGGAGTTTGGCCTTCTCCTTGCGACCTGGCCAGGTCTTTATCGCCACCTGCTGGCTCGTGAAGGAATAGCTCGGACTAGGCGCTTAGTGGGTTCTAACCGGGAGGGTTGGGTACTAAAGCTGGGAGTTTGGGCTGGACTGAGCAGATCATTTTAGGGACCAGATGGGCTGGGAATACTGAAGGGCTGAAGAAAGCTAGATCTGGATCTGGCTTGAGGCACGATGCGGCAGCGACCCCAGCGCTGGGCTGGAGCAGAGCCTGGTCCCTTTCTGAGCTTTCATACTGGGACCCAGGACGCGAGCTCCCAGTTTTCCTGGAGTGTTGCTCTCTGTGGGTGCCAGTTCAGCCTCGGTTTCCCCGGCCGCCTGCAGCTACATGCCGCGCCGCGCGGGGGCAGTGTTGGCCTGGCTTTGCATCTCGAAACTTCAGCTCTCTCCGGGCTTCGGAAACTTTCCCTTCTGCCAGTGCTAGCCTTGGCTCCCTGAATCCTGGGTTCACAGCGCAGGACTGCGGGGAGCCGGGCCTCCAACTTGCAAGTCGGGATGTGGCCGTCACGGAGAGGCTGGGAACGAACGAAGCAGAACCACAAAGGGAGAAGAACTTCGACGCTGAAGTAGTACACAGCATGAAGCACACAGCACACACACACACACACACACACACACACACACACACACACACACACACCATACCACATACACTATAGAGACCCCACATATAGGGAGGACACTTCGGGCACACATAAGGAGGACATTTCAGGCACTAAAGCTGGACAGGGGGAGGTGCACACACCACAGAGATCCCACACACAGAGGACAGCGTATATACACCACCACCTGGAGACCCCCCACCCAGGGAGAACACCACAGACACTACACTACACCAATAGAGACACCACACACATAGAAAACCATACCACAGATATTTACAACAAACAGCCCAGGTACACAACGCACAGTAAACACACTCTACATGTCACAAGTAGACAGACCCCCATACATGGAGAAACACATGTGTCACACTCACAGAGAGGACTACCCATGTCACATAGTTACTCCACATATATGGAGACAGCCCACAGATAAACACGCACATGCGGAGGCACACATGTAACAGCACATCATACAGCTGGAGAAACAGATACAAAGAGGCACTCCCACACACACCACATAAAGACACACACACACACATGGGGGGACATGCATGCGGCTTGCGGGCACATCCCACACAAGCCACACACAGCACATTGAGACACATGACTATACACATGGCACACAGACACCACACCCTCCCACATGGAAAAGACAGGTTTGCATACCCTAGAGAAAACACACACACACACACACACACACACACACACACACACACACGCACGCACGCACGCACCACACACTTCAGAGTATGTGGTGCACACTGGAGCATGCACCAGGACCTCTGGGATAGCTGGGTCCTCCAGGCCCCCAGAAGTGTCATCTACTACAACAGTGACAAGGCAGCTCATGCGGAGCCTGAACTTAGGTGACCAAGAAGGGGCTGGGCTGGGAATGCTGAGGCAGGGGAAGACCACTGTCAGATGCCCTAGGTCCCAGGTCTTTAGTCTCTCCTGGAAGTAATGCTGTTCTCACTTACAGAGTCCTCATGGGCTTTTTTTTTTTTTTTTTTTTTTTTTTTTTTTGGTCTGTTTTGTTTTGTTGAACAGGGTCTCACTGTGACTTGCTTCGTGTTTTGGTTTTTCGAGATGGGGTTTCTCCATGTAGCCTTGGCTGTCCTGGACTCACTTTGTAGATCAGGCTGGCTTCAAACTCACAGCAACCCACCTGCTTCTGCCTCTCTAGGGCTGGGAGTAGAGGCGTGTGCCACCACACCCGGCCTATGACTTGCTTTGTAGACCCAGCTGCCTGCCTTTGCCCACCACGGTGTTGGGATTAAAGGGTGTGCCACCATGCCTACCAAGCCCCAAGAGGCCTTGACAGGCCCCAGGCACAGCCTCTGGGGAGGACAGACAAAGTCCAGCTCCAGGGCCGGTTCCCATCAGTCGCATAATGAATGTGGTGCCTCTCCTCATCTCTCTCACCCTGCTCCTGATCCCTCGGGCCAAGCCAAGTTAGGTAGAGGAGCTACAGCCTGTTGGGGTGACAGATAGGGGGTGTCCCCTACCCACATAGGAAGCTCTGCTCCTTTCTCTGGAATATTTCCTGCCTTGGGAGCCTCCTCTGTTCCCTTAGGAGGCGGTTTGGCAGCCTAGAAGCGAGGTATGCTGTTTTGGCCATGCCTTGTGTGTGTGTGTGTGTGTGTGTGTGTGTGTGTGTGTGTGTGTGTGTGTTGGGGCCAGTCCCTTCGGTGTGGGGCAGGAGAGATAAGGCAGCATTTAAGAGCCCTTGCTGCTCTTGCAGACAAATCAGGGTTCGGTTTCCAGCACCCATATCTGCAGCACACAACTGCCTATAACTCCAGCTCCTCCTCTGGGCCGGCAGTCTCTTCACTCACATTCACAAACACAATTAAAACAAACAAACAAACAAAGAAGCTTTTTTCCTAAGACGGTGTCTCACTATGTAGCCCTGGGCTGTCCTGGACTCACTTTGTAGACCAGGCTGGCCTCAAACTCACATCAACCTGCTTGGTTGGCCTCTGTCTCCCAAAGTGCTGAGCTCAAAGGTGTGTGCCACCATGCCTAGCCCTAATCAAACTCTTGAGAGAGAGAGGGTGTGAGAGTGGGAGAGCTGGAGCTGGGCGTGGTGGCACACGCCTTTAATCCCAGCACTCGGGAGGCAGAGGCAGGCAGATCGCTGTAAGTTCGAGACCAGCCTGGTCTACAAAGCAAGTCCAGGAAAGCCAAGATTACACAGAGAAAACCTGTCTCGAAAAACCAAAAATAAAAAAATAAAAAATCCCAGCACTCAGGACGCAGAGGTAGGCAGATTACTGTGAGTTCGAGTCCAGAACAGCCAAGGCTACACTGATGGACTCACCCACAGTTTCCTGCAGCTTGCCAGGCCTCAGCTGTGCATGGGGTCTCATCAGAAGCCATGCTCAGGAAAGTCCTTCTCAGGGGAACTGAGACACAGAGAGGTCTGGTCCATTCCCTGGTCACGGTGTCATTCCCACTGGAGGCTGCACCATGGGGTAGCCCTCATCCCTATCCCTACCCCCAGTGGGGGTGGGGGGGGGAACTTGGCTCTGGCCTGGGAAGGAAGGACTGACATCAAGAAGGTGTTTAAAAAAAAAAAAAAAGAAGGTGTACATGTGGGACCGCTGGAGGCTCCCTGGAGGCCGGGCAGGACCCTCACAGGAAGCGGCAAATCCAGACAGGCCTAGGGGAGAGGGTTGCCCAGCGAAACCAGCCCTACTGGAACTCCAGGGCCACCAGCCATCACTCCAGCAATTCCCGGAGGACTAAGATTGTGTGTCGCCCCAAGCTCTCATGGTGACCTGAGTTGGATGTGTTGGCCATTGTGAGCTGATGTGGCTACATGGCGGTCCCTTCAGAGCGAGTGTCCCATGAGAGGGGTTGTAGGGCCCAGCATTGGTAGAGGAAGAGAAGTAATCCTGGGTTGGAGAGATGGCTCAGTAGTTAAGAGCACTGGCTCTTCTTTCGTTTTGTTATTTTATTTTATTTATTTTTTTGAGACAGGGTTTCTCTGTGTAGCCTTGACTATCCTAGACTTGCTCTGTAGACCATGCTGACCTCGAACTCACAGCGATCTGCCTGTCTCTGCCTCCTGAGTGCTGGGATTAAAGGCCTGCATCACCACACCTGGCCTCTCTCACTGGCTGTTCTTACAAAGGACCAGAGCTTGGTTCCCAGATGCCCTTTTCTGGCCTTCATAGCGGGCATGCATGTGGTTCACCTATATGCACACCAGTAAAACACCCACACTCGTAAAGTAAATCCGAGTAGGAGTGGGAGGAGGGGCGGTCTACAAGCCAACGGAGACGGCAGCAGTGCCTGGCTTCAGGGCCCATGGCCTTGAACTTGGGCCCCCCCCAGACACTGAATGCATTTCTACTGTGTGTGTGTGGAACTGTTAAACAGCAGCTTGCCTCTTGAAGGGCCAAGACTAAGCTCCCAGTATAGGCCACACATGCTGCCCAGCCCCTGAGCTCCTGGTGGGCCCTGGGCAAGCCAGCACTGCCTTTAGGAGCCGGTGGTCCAGTGGAGGGGAGCTTGGAGGGGTGGGGTGGGGGTGGGGTCTTGATAAGCTGGCATAAGAACAAGGGACTGACGGAGGGGCACACAGGGGCACACTACATAGCTCAGGTTAGCCTGGAGCTATGTATTTATTTATTTATATTATGTATACATTGCTCTGCCTGCTTGTACCCCTGAAGGCCAGAAGAGGGCATCAAATCACACCATGTGGTTGCTGGGAATCGAACTCAGGACCTCTGGAAGAGCAGTCAGTGCTCTTAACCGCTGAGCCATCTCTCCAGCCCCTACCCTGGAGCTCTTGAAACCCTCCCTGCCTCAGTATCCTTAGTACTGGGATTGCAGACATGAGCCACACCAAACTTGTTTCCTAGGAGCTGTTGTCATAATATCAGAGCAATGAAAAATCGGCTGGTATGACAGGCCCAGGGCCTCCTCCTGGAGCAGTGGCAGCAAGGGACCCTGAGGACCAGAGGCATGCCTGCGGCTGCAGACCCAAGACTGTCCTCTTCCACCGTGAGCCAGCCTACCCTTGAGAGAACAAGACTTGGGGAAGCAGGCAGCACACTCGTGTGCAAAGAAGCCAGGGCACGCTGGGGCAGTGGTGGCGCACACCTTTAATCCCAGCGCTCAGGAGGCCGAGGCTTCTCTGAGTTCGAGCCCAGCCTGGTCTACGGAGTGAGTTCCAGGATAGCCAGAGCTCCACAGAGAAACCCTGTCTTGGAAAAACAAACAAACAAACAAACAAACAAACAAAACAAAAAGAATAAACCAGGGCACAGAGAGGTTAAGCAACGGGAGGAGGGTTGCAAAGCTGAGCATCAGATCCAGGGCCCCAGGGAGGGGAGCTGCCTTCTCTGGCTTCTTTCCTCCCCAGAACCAGGCCAGATTTCCTCCATCCCAGGGGGCAAGGGCCCAGAGGGCAAGGCTTCTTGCTCCTGCGCAGCCTCTGGCCCTCTCAGCAAGCCCTGCACATTTCCTGCTTCCTCCTCTATGCTGGGTCTCACGTGCAAGGTGAAGCGCAGCTTGTGTCTCATGCTCAGGCAGGAGAGGAGGAGATGAGCAGGGGAGGCGGGGTGGGGGATGGGGGGAGTGAGGTGGGGGGGGGGCGCCCTGGAGACCATCGAAAGGTGTGACCTCTGCTACTGACCCCCAAGGCCTGGATGCTATCTCACATCAGGAGGGAGAGAGAGCCTGTGATGGTGTGAAGGCTGAGGGGCCCAGCCCCAGAACTGGGTAACCCAGCCTCCAGTCTTTGTTTTTGTTTTCTTTTGTTGGTTTTTCTTTTTTGTTCATTTTCTTTCTTTCTTTCTTTCTTTCTTTCTTTCTTTTTTTTTTTTTTTTTACAAGACAGGGTTTCTCTGCTAGCCTTGGCTGTCCTGAACTTGCTTTGTAGATCAGGCTGGCCTTGAACTCACAGTGATCTGCTTGCCTCTGCCTCCGGAGTGCTGGGATTAAAGGCGTATGCTACCACACCCAGCTCCCAGCTCCCACTCTTGTAAAGGGAATCTTGAAGTAGCATTGCCTTGTGGTATTCGCACAGTGATTTCACATACATTCTGCTCTGTAGCTAGGTATGGTGGTGAAAGCCTGTGATTTAAGCACTCAGGAGGCTAGCCTGGGCTACATGAGACCTTGTCTCAAAAACACTGATATAAGGACAGGCTCTTATATAAGCAAAGGTGTTTTCTGGGGCTCTGGCTTGGATAGCAGGCAGAAAGCCAAGCACCCCATAAATGGGGAGTGGTGGCATACACCTGCAATCCCAACACTTGGGAGGCAGAGGCAGGTGGATCTCTGTGAGTTCAAGGCCAGCCTGGTCTACAGAGTGAGTTCCAGGACAGCCAGGCCTACCCAGAGAAACCGTGTCTCAAAGAGCATTGGCTACTCTGGCAGAGAATCCGAATTCTGTTCCCAGCACCCACAGGGCAGCTCACAACAATTTGTAACTCCAGTTCCAGGGTGCCCTGTGCCTCCTCCTAGCCTCCTCAGGCACCAGAAAGGAACGTGGTACACAGATATGTGTATATATATATAGGCAAAACAGTTGTACACAGAAAATAAAAATAAGTCTTTGAACAAACAAACAAATGCAAAATGCTTAGGGAGCCAGCTTTGTGCTCTCTCACAGTGTGCCTAGCTTCACAGCCTGCCCAGGATGAAAGGCTTTCACGGCTGGTAAACTGTACAGATGGGGACCCTGAGCCCTGGAGTATCACACAGCAAGTGTGGGTGTGCTCATCGCCCTGGTGACAAGTCATGGGCCCTCTGTGCCACGTTTCCAGGCATGCACACAGCTCTGTTCTCGGTCTGATCTCAAGGCCTGCCACAGAGGAAGAAAAGAACTGGGTGATTTCACAGAAGACTCAGATGCAGCTACTGTGTGCGTGTGTACCAGGGGTGGGGTGGGGTGGGGGGTGGGGGTGCCACACAGCTGAACCAATGAACCCATGAAGATGGGTTGTCTGTCAGGAGCAGGCCTTGTCCACCCAGGACACTGGACATGACTGCCTCTTTGTGTCTTTGTCCTCTCCCCAAGGCCAGGAAGAGGAGCCCCACCTGAGAAGGTGAGATTTGGGTACAGGATCCTCCCAGGCTGAGTGAGCTAGAAAGAGTCCCCAGGCAGGAGGGAGAGTTGGTTCCCTAGGTGCCAGGAATAAGCACCAGGAACTGGGCTGAACTCTGGCTGAGGAGCCTAGGGCTATAATCAGTGACATTAGCTTTAGGCTGAAAGCTTTGTGCGCTCTCTCTCTCTCTCTCTCTCTCTCTCTCTCTCTCTCTGTGTGTGTGTGTGTGTGTGTGTTGTGTGTTGTGCTCTATCTGCATGTACATCTACATGCCTGAAGGGACCATCAGATCCCAGTATAGATGGTTGTGAGTCACCATGTAGTTGCTAGGAATTGAACTAGGGACCTCTGGAAGAGCAGATACTGCCCTTAACCACTGTATCTCTTTAGCTCCATGTTTTTTGTTTCTTCTTCTTCTTCTTCTTCTTCTTCTTCTTCTTCTTCTTCTTCTTCTCTTTTCTTCTTCTTCTTCTTCTTCTTCTTCTTCTTCTTCTCTTTTCTTCTTCTTCTTCTTCTTCTTCTCCTTCTTCTTCTTCTTCTTCTTCTTCTTCTTCTTCTTCTTCTTTTCTTCTTTTTCTTCTTCTTCTCTTCTTTTTGAGACAGCTGTTTTGGAGCTCCAGGCTCGCTCAGACTTAGAGATTTACCTACCTCTGCCTCATGAGTGCTGGAATTAAAGGTGTGTGCCACAATGCCTGGTCTTTGTGTGGTGTGTATGTTTAAAGTTTTATTTATTTGTACATGCACCTGCATGCACATGGATATACACACACACACACACACACATACACACACACGTGTGTGTGTGTATGTGTGTGTGTGTGTGTGTGTGTGTGTGTGTGTGTGTGTGTGTATCCCCTGCATGTGTATATATCACATGTGCATGCAGGTGGCCACAGAGGCCAGAAGAGGGCATCAAGACTCCTGGAACTAGAGTCACAGTGGGTTGTGAGCCACCTGATATGGGCACTGGACAGGCAAATTTCACTGTCCCTGATGCATCTCCTGAGATCATGGGTGGGTGCCTGTCACTACCAGCCAACCTTGAGCTTCCAGAGGCCTATGTCACCAGCCTCCAGCCCCAAAGGCAAGAGCGGACAGGGGCAGACTCCAAGTGCTAGGGACCAAAGACCTTCTCTGTCTTGTAAAACATCTAACATGCCCTCACAATTCCAGAAGCTTTTGAAACCAGTACACACACACACACACACACACACACACACACACACACACACACACCCCTACCTTCTTAGGGCTCTTTCTGAAAGGACCCGCACACACTGGGGGTACAGAGGTTCGGTCAATCAAAGTCACAGGGCTAGAAAGGGACTGATGGATGATGCAAGCAGGCCCAGACCACACCCTAACAAACCACACAAGTGTGCATGCATGAGCACATGTGTGCACACACAGCCCCTCAGCAACCTGCTGGGTCGGGCCTGGGAGCCTGGCTGGAAAGCCCTGCTTAAACTCTGAGACCTGGCCTGGCTAGAACAGAAACTGCAGTCTCTCCTGAGACCCAGCTAGAGATTCCTGGGGCAGGCCAGCAAGAGATGGTGCTAATGCCAAAGCCATAGTGAGGGAAGTGACAGGTGTGGGGACCACCCCTTGGCCTGTTGTTTTTCTCCCAGCCCAGTGCCTCATCTCCCTACCCACGACAGCGTCCTTTCCTCTCTCCAGTCTCCTCTTTGCTCTCCTCACCCTTCTACCCTTCTCTTTGGTATTCCTGCCTCTTTTCTTCTCCTTCTCCCTCTGTCCTCGCTCCCTGGCCCTCCCCCACCGCAGACAGGGTGTTTTGTCTACCCCACCACCAGCTGTCCACACTCTGTAGAAGCAGCACAACCCTGTCCGCAGAACTGGGGCGTGCGTGTGTGTGTGTGTGTGTGTGTGTGTGTGTGTGTGTGTGTGTTGTCTGTCTACTCCTCACAGGAGTGTTAACCCCAGGCTGAGCCCACAACCCAAGCAGGACCCAAGGCGGGCTCTCTTCATGGATCTCCAGAGTTTGTGGAGTTGAGACCCTAATAATATTCCCAGCGACTCCTGAGGCTTGAATCTAACTTGCAAATGCCCCCTTTGATCTTCGTCCTTTGCTGGTTTGGTGCTGCTGCAGCAGGATTTTGGAATGGCCTGGAGACAGGCCAGCCCCTCTGTAGTTGCTCCCAGCCAGGCTGCTTTCGCAGTGTGGTGATGCCCTGCGTGCTCAGTGTGGGCATCTCCACCACCTTACTATCTGCTGCCTAGCAATTCTCCCAGCCCCATGGTGGGTCCTCTGCCCTCCTCTTCTCCTCAGTCTCTGCCCACCGCCACACCCTCATGCTCTCCTCCTTTTCTTGCAGGAGGCCTCTGGCCTCCGTGCCCCGGGGCCTTTGCACACGTGGCCCACCCTAACTTGGCCGCTGTACTTGACGGCCTCATTGCATCTGAGTGTGGGTTCTGAAGTGCCTCTTTCAGGGGCGCTTTCCCAGTCACACATCCCTGAAACACAAGGGACAACAGTCAATGAAACACACACACACACCGCTGCAGAGCCTGCCTCCGCACGTGCTGGGCCTCAGTTTCCCTGACTGTAAGGCTGGGGGAGGGGGAGGGGCGTGGGTGAGGAGCCCTGTACTTGCTGTCTGAGGAGTCTGCCAGGCTCCTCTGGGCTCGCAGGGCTCACATTCATTTCACGCTATCTGACTTCCGTGATTATCTGATTTTTCCAGGAAGGAATTTTAAATCTCCAGGCTGAGGAGGTGTCTCATCCCACCAACCCGGACGCACCTGGTACCCTGGAGGGAGGCTTGGGAAAATCTGACCCTCCCCAGCAAGGGAGCCTGGCACAGAAGACCCTCGGAGAGCTGTGTAACCACAACCTCACAGTGACCGGGATCACCACAGCCTCGGGTCAACACAACAAAATGGAGTGTGTGTGTGTGTGTGTGTGTGTGTGTGTGTGTATGCACGCAAGTGTGCACAGGGAAATGGTCAGGATCCAGACAAACCAGTTCAAATTGTGACTTCCTTCCAGTAAGCCCTCCGCCCCCCCATCACAGTTCCTATTCTCCCTCCCCCTCCCCCCACAGGGTTTCTCTGTGTAGCCTTGGCTGTCCTGCACTTGCTTTGTAGACCAGGATGGCCTCGAACTTAAAGCGATCTGCCATCCTCTGCCTCCCTGAGGGCTGGGATTACAGGCATGCACCACCCCGCCCAGTGTCCCCCACCCCCTTTTAAGGTGGGGGTTTCACTGTGTTGCCCTGACTGGCCCTGAACTCACTGTGTAAACCAGGCTGGCCTCAAACTCAAAGAAATCTGCCTCTGTGGAATCCCCACCTCTACCCCGGCTTCATCCTGGTCACTTCGGTGCAGCTCAGTGGCCTCCTGTGTGAATGACCACACCTCTGACCTCCCTGCCTGGAACTGAGCTGAGAGTCTGATAGGGTCCTGTCAGCCTGTGTCTGCCAGAGGCTGTGGTGAAGTCTCTAAGGCCTGAGGCCAGAACTGCCATCTTGCTCAGCGCCCAGCTCTGTTTTTTTTTTAACAGGCCTTGTGATGTAGTGCCTCAGTTTCTCCCTGTGCATCTGCTGGAGGAGTTGTCTATACTGCGTTTCCAGTGTCTGCTCCTGCAATTCCCAGACTGTCTCACCGGACAGTACTATGCAAGTGTCATGTGGCAAGGTCAGAGCCTACTGGCAGGCCAACGACTTTCCCCACGGGCTGTGTGATATGGGGCAAGTGACCTCTCAGAACTTGCGGAGGCTTCCTGAGAAAAGTTATGGCGTTACATGGGACCTGTACGCGGTCGGCAATGTGTGGGCAGCTAGAGTGGTCTCTAAAACAGAAAGGTAGAGCTGATCTCCCAAAAGATCCCTCCCTGAGACCAAACCCGAGCTGGCACTTGCTCATCAGGGAGGAGGTGGGCAGCTGGGGAAACTGAGGCCCAGAGACAGGCAGTGGCATGCGCGAGGTCACACAGCTCTGAGTTGCTTTGCAGCCATGTGCTCCCCTCCCCTGGCCTGCAGGGACTCGCCAAAGCCCAGAGCGGCATCCCGGGGGTCGGCTCCCAGCCGGGATGAAAGGGAGCTCGGCGAAGCCACCTCCCCTAGGCCCGCCCGCCCCTTCCGCAACCGGATCCCGCGGCGGCCGCTTTGATGTCCCAGCCCTCGCTGGGGAGGGCGGCCCGGGGGGGACTCCCAGGCGGACTTGAAAGGGTGAGCCGCGCAGCCCCGGCTTCCCAGGGTTGGGAGAGGCCGGGAGGAGGAGAATGAAGGAGACAGAGAAGGTTCGCACCCCCACCCCCCACTGCACATACTCCGTGGGAGCCCAAGGGCGCCCCCCCCGACCCTAAAACCGCAACATTCAAAGCCTTGCATGGACGCCTCTGACACCTCTGAGCACACCAGACAAGCGGACTGTGGTTGTGTGTGCAAGCCCATCAAGGCCTTGGCGTTTGCCGTTCCCTGCGTTGAAACCCCCATCCAGCTCCCCTGAATTCTGTGAGCCTTGTTGAATCATCCCGCCACACCAGCCAAGGCTGGACTAAAGCATTCCCAGCCAGGGCTGTGGCCTCCAGGGATACTGGTGCCCTGTAGGCCCAGCCTGGCACTGCCTATGAAGCTGGGAAGGACCTTGGACTCCAGGAAGCTTTCCGAGTTCACCGCCACTGGGATCCCACGCAGATGTCACTCCTCCCAGGCAGGGCCTCTTGAAGGCCAGGCACCCATCCATCCACGTGTCACGGCATGGGGTGGGTTTGTGGGGGGGGGAGGGGAAGCTTCCTCGGATTAACCGGGGCCAGCCTGGGCTCTCAAATTCCTCCTTGTTCTGGTTTGCCTGTGGCTGCACATGGCCAGACGATGTCTGAGGACACCCAAGGCTGGTTGGAGACAGTCCTCTGGCCCTTTGCGTAGACTGATTGGGCTGTTCTCTCTTCAGGCCTCTGAAGAAAGCCCTTTTCTTCTTGGCTACGGGCTAGAGGGTCTCAAAGATAAAATGTGCACATGCACACGTGCCTGCCTGCCTCCTCGACCCCCCCCCCCCTTCCCTTTTTTTCCTTTAGGCTGAACCCAGGACCCGGCACATGTGGATGAGTACTGTACTGCCCTCTTCCTACTTTTATTCCTTAGTTTTCTGGGTTTTTGTTTTTTGTTTTTTTGTTTCCCTCCTTTGTGTTGTTTTGAGGCAGGGCCTCAAATTGTTGAGGGTTTCCGACCAGCTAGAGCGAGACGTTCAATCAAAACTAAACCAAACCGAACCCTATGGCTTTTAACCACACAACAACGCACGATGCAGCTGTTCCTGCTTCAGCCTTCCACGCTCTTCTTCTTTTCAATTGGAAGGAGAAAAACGGCCAGGGGATGGGGGGTGCGGGGTAGGGGTGCTCTGCCCTCAGCTTTTAAAGAAAACTTGTAGGACATAGGCCCCGACCACTTCTGCTGATATCTCATTGGCTAGCATTTGGTCACGTGGCCAAGGAACCTGGGAAATGTAGTCTCTAAACGGCACGGCAAGCCATGCAGCAAAAACTATGGACTTAGGGAAGAGAAGACTTAGGGAAGAGAGTCTTAGGGAAGAGAAGAGAGACCCAGAGGCCTGGCAGGTGCTCTTTGGTCCCACCCCCTGCCCCAGACCAACCAGTCCATAATAAGTATGGAGCTGAGACTCCTGCAGGCTGCCTGGCTCCAGAGCTGTCAGGTCCTCAGCCCTCTGTAGGTGGAAAAAGAGTGGCAGTCCCACAGGCCAGGAACCTGTGTGGCTTCCTTCCCTTGTCACTTGGGCTGGCCCAGGTCTAGCCTGACCCAAGAAGAACTCAAGAGCGGGCAGCTCTTGGATAGATCTTGTGCTGAATCAAGAGGGAGGGTCAGTTGGGGTGGAAGGTTCTAGAACATCAGAGTCAGGGGCATAATCCTAGAGTGTATGGGGTAACCCCATAAGACCCCTGGGGACCTGATCTTGTCTGGTCCCAAGAAGCCCAGGGCCACCAGCCAGCATGTCTGGAACCCTGTGCCAGGCCTTTTCCCTGGGTGGCTTTACCAAGGGTCTTCCCAGGGAGAGTTTTTCTACATAATCTGGATTTGGTGCCCTGAAGACCTGACTTTCAGTTTGTGGAGCCAACCTTCAGGGAGAGAACCTTGGATCCCATGACTGCACTGTCCTTTCATGTGAAGAGCATAGTAAAAACAAACAAACAAATAAATACCTTTTAGACATGTATAAATAGCTTAGTCAAGGTTCCCACTACACCCAAGGCTGCATCTGATAACCAGAACCCAGTGCTATCACTCACTCAAGGTAGCCAGGCACAGTCCTAGAACCCCATGGTGCCCACTGTGCCCTGCTCTGCACATCTGGAGAGATGTAACCTTGATCTGCCCTCAGGGTCCTGAGCCTGGAATCATTGGCTTCTGTTAGAGACGGAACCTGACCCTCAGCTAAGATATGGCGCACAGGTGAGCAGCCTTGGGGAGACAGGCTTAGGACCATAGCTAGGGATTTAGAGTGTGAGTCTTGTGTGG
The DNA here is from genome assembly GCF_903995435.1 of Acomys russatus. NCBI lineage: Eukaryota > Metazoa > Chordata > Mammalia > Rodentia > Muridae > Acomys > Acomys russatus. Next base: position 52,594,108 of record NC_067160.1, read on the forward strand.
TGACCCTGACCCTCAGCATAATCAAACATAACTTTTGTTACAGTAACTATGTGTTACTACCTGATGACATCCCACCTGTCCCATCTGGACCCACCCCCCATCCCCATCCCAACTCCTGTCACCTGGGAGCAGGCCCATAAGCCTGAGTCCTGCTTCTTACTTATTTCTTCAAGGCTTCTAGGACTTTCCCCTGTGCTACCAGATATAACCCTGGGGGCATCGGGCACTGCCCTGAGCCCAGGCTTGTTTGTGAGCTTGTCACACAGTAGGGCTACAGGTCCTGGTGGTTATGATCTCGATGCTTTATAATCTCCAGTTGTGGACTGGGCGAGGCAGCACCTGTGACTCCCAGCACTCCAGATGATGGCTACATAGCCAGCCTGGGCTACAATACTGCGAATCCATCTCAAAGCAAGCAAACCCGAATAAATCATGCCTACCCCATGTGTGACACAGTAGCCAAGACTTTTCCACAAAAGAGGTCCAAGGCATAAGGAATGTTCTTCACATCAAGGTCAGAAACACACCGACTTCTCAAGGCAGACACCCCAGGCTAAGAGGCTCAGCCCAGTCAGGGCCAGGCTGGGAAGACAGCAGTTAAGAGCACTTACTGCTAGAGGCAGGCAGATTTCTGAGTTCAAGGCCAGCCTGATCTACAAAGTGAGTCCAGGACAGCCAAAGATACACAGAGAAACCCTGTCTTGAAAAACCAAACCAAAACACACACACACACACACACACACACACACACACACACGAAAACAAAAAACAAAAAATAAAAATTGAGCTGAGTTGTGGTGGCATATGCCTTTAATCCCAGCACTTGTGAGAATTTTGAGTTTAAGGCCATCATGGGCTTCATAGGGAGAACCTGTATCCAAAAAAAAAAAAAATCAAGAGTGGATTCTTGTCAGGCAGTGGTGGTGTACACTTTAATCCCAGGACTCTGGAGGCCGAGGCAGGTGGATTTCTATGACTTCAAGGCTAGCCTAGTCTACAGAGTGAGCTCCAGGACAGCCATGGATATAGAGAAACCTGGTCTTAAAAACCAATACATAAACAAATATTGACTGGGCAAGGTAGTGTAGGAGAAAGAGGCAGGTGGATCATTGTGAGTTGGAGGCCAGTCTAGTCTACAGAACATCCTGGGCTACATAGTGAGATCCTGTCTTAAAAAACAATAAAAAAAAAAAAAGTCATGCATGCTGGTGTACACCTTTAATCCCAGTACTCAGGGAGGCAGAGGCAAGGTCTATTGCTGTGAGTTCGAGGCCAGCCTGATCTACAAAGCAAGTCCGGGGGAGCCAAGGCTACACAGAGAAACCCTGTCTTGAAAAATCAAAATAAATAAATAAACAGTAATGATATTTTAAATTAAATTTAAAAAGAGACTTTGCTTGTCTCCAAGCTTATTAAGCAAGGGGTGTTCTGGAGGGCAGGACAGGTAGGAGAGGGGTGAAAGGCAAAGCCAGGGGGCTAAGTGGGTGGGGTCCTGGGGCAGATGGCAAAGTGACCATCAGGGAGAGAGGACTGTCCTCAATCTCTGTGTCTTTTTCTAAATCACATTTATATTAATTAATTTATTTGTGTGTGTGTCTGTGTGTGTTGTGTATGTCTGTGTGTGTCTTTGTGTGTATGTCTATATGTGTGTGTGTGTGTGTGTGTAGCACACGTGCCTGTATGCATGAATCAGACAGTCAGAGCAAGACCTCAGAGGGGTTGCTGCATTGCTCTCCAGACGGCTTCCCTTGACTGGCCAACCCTGTGGGCCCCTGGGCCCTATCTCCTAACTGTCCTCTGTGGGCAACTACCTACAGCCAGGTTCCAGGGCAGCTGCAGCCCTCCCACACACTGACCCCCTCTAGCTGGAATGCTTTGCTCTCTTGCAGATTGCCGTCTGCTTGGTGTTTGGATCCTGGAAAGCCACGCCTCCTCCAGGTTGCCTTCTTTCCCACTGGAGTGACCGCCCTTACCGCTCCTCACAGTGCCACAGTGCCTTTCTTCTGAGCGCTCCTATCTCCTTACAATCCACGTCTATATGTCACCCAGGAACGTCTCTCTCAGGCATATAGGCTTCTTGAGGGCACCTGGAGGGCATGGAGCCTGCCCGAGAGCTCGAAAGCCTTCTGTTGAGTGAATGGGGATGCGCGAGTGCAAGGAGGCCGATCAGTGGCAGGTGTGCCGTGGTAGGTGTGCAGCCACGTGTGCAAAGGTCTGTTTCCGAATTTAAAGATGGGAGAGGGTGGTTTGGCTAAGAACATACCTTGGAGAAGGAAAATGGATTGAGCAAGCCAGTCGCTGGGGAGGTTTCGGGTCCTCTGAGATTGCCTGGCTGTGGGGGAGTGGGAAGAGTGACCCCAGGAGATGAGAGAGGGAGAGAGAGAGAGAGAGAGAGAGAGAGAGAGAGAGAGAGAGAGAGAGAGAGAGACGGAGGAGGAGGAGGGGGAGAGGGAGGGAGAGAGAGAGAGAGAGAGAGAGAGGAGGAGGAAGACAGAGGAGAGAGAGAGAGAGAGAGAGAGAGAGAGAGAGAGAGACACAGAGATCGCCTGGAGCTAGGGATACGCTGGCCCCCCTCTTCCATGACCTCTCTGTGACCCTACCTGCACAGCCTGGGCCTCCACAGAACAGAAGGAGGGGCTGAGACCTCCCAGTGTCACCAGGGGACCAGTGCATGCTGCTGGACAGCCATTTTGTCTACCGTGCCCATCCCCCAACCTCTGCCTGGGTCTTGCTCAGGCCAGGCAAAGGTCAGGGAAAGGGCTGTCCTCCTCCCGCTGCTGGCTAGTGTGGGCATGAGGCAGCTCCCACGTTTGTTGCTTTGAGCCATTCGCTCCACTCCTCTGACCCTAATCCCGTGCTGGGTGGAAATGGGTCAAGCACCACACTGGATTTCCTACAGTGCTGAAGCTTGGTAGGCACTTCATCCAGCTTTGATGGCTGAAATGTGGCTCATTGGTGTGCGCACATGCCCTGAGCTCCCCTCCCAGCACCTGCGAGTCCGACACTCAGGGCTTGGAGGCAGGAGAATAGAAGTTCAAGGTCATCCTTGGCTTCATAGAGAGTTCAAAGCCAGCCTGGGCTGCAGTATGAGACTCTGGGTCAAAAACAGAGAGTGCGGTGCCGCACACCTTCAACCCCGATACCTCAGAGGCAGAAGCAGGCAGATCTCTGTAAAATCAAGATAAGTTCCATCTCCATAGTGGGTTCCAGGCCAGCCAGAGCTACCTAGGGAGACCCCGCCTCAAGCAAATCCTAACGAGAGAACCTGAGGTGGGGGGTGGTTGAGGGAGGGGTGGGGTAAGAGTAGGGCGGGCTTTGTTTCTGCTTTTCTGTCCTCCTGCCCACATTCAGGACTCTGCAGAATGTCCCAGACCACCTCTGATAGGCTAGGACAGACCCATGCCTTCCCTCAGTCTCTTGGCACTAGGTGGTCAACTCAGGCTTGTTGGGTCCAGGAGCTGAGCCTCCACTCTGGGCCTCAGTTTCCTTATGGAATCCATAAAGCAGGCATCTCCCTCCGCCACTCAGCCGGTGTGTCCCTCAGCTCAGAACTGGAGGCTGGCCTTTGCAACCTGTGCCACACGTTTTCAGACAGTCCCTTCTCCTGAGCACTGAACACCACTAAGGCCGCCGTCTGGCTCTGTTTCTTCCTTCTGCTGGAACATTCTCTCTTGCTCTTCCAGCTCGCAGCCACTGCAGAGGCACTTTTGTTTGCTTGTTTGGCTTTTTTTTTTTTTTTTTTTTTTTCCTTCCAAGACAGAGTTTCTTTGTGTAGCCTTAGCTGTCCTGGACTCACTTTGTAGACCACGCTGGCCTCAAACTTACCCAGGTCCTGGGATTATAGGAGTGCACCACGGCATCTGGCTGAAAGGAAATTTTATTTTTAAAATTTTATTTATTATTTTATGTATATGAGTGCTCTATCTGCATGTACCTCTGCATCCCAGGAGAGGGCATCAGATCCCAGTGTAGATGGTTGTGAGCCACCATGTGGTTGCTGGAAACTGAACTCAGGACCACTGGAAGAGCAGACAGTGCTCTTAAGCCTTGAGCCATCTCTCCACGCCACAAGACTGATTGAAGTACATGAATACTATTTGTATGTACAGCTGCAGGCCAGAAGAGGACATCAGAGCTCATTATAGATGGTTGTGAGTCACCATGTGGGTGCTGGGAATTGAACTCAGGACCTCTGGGCGAGCAGCCAGTGCTCTTAACCACTGAGCCATCTCTCCAGCCTGAAAAGGACTTTTTTTTTTCTTTTTAAAATTAATTTATTCAGATTACAACTCAATTTCCCCCTCATCACTCGTATCCTTCCATTCCTCCTACCCTCCCACTTGAAAGGGACTTTTAACACAGCTCCATGCTGGATAAAGACAGGCAGTCCGGTTTCTGTTTGCTTTTTGGCGGTGCCAGAAGTGAACCCAGGGCCTTTGCACACACAAGCAAGTGCTGCCCCTGTCAGCCAAGACTAACCCCAGACAGAGTCCTAGTGTGGCCTCAAGGCTTAACACAGCACAGTCCGTGAGAGTCTTCTTCATTTCTTCCTGAGGCCCACACCCCTAAGCCCAGCCTGCTTGAAGGCTAGTCCTTCCAAGCTTCTCCTCACGGGTCAAATAACCTCACTGTCTGCCTGAGCCTGGCATTGCTTCTGATCCATTGCTGTCAGCTGGCCACACCTACTGTGCCCCACCTCACCCCCCAGGAGGCCTCCAGGTGTGGCCTGTCTTGTTCTTACCTCCGCTGGGTACTGTGACCAGGCCAGAGATCCTCGGAGCTTGTCCTAGTTTGCTTTCTGTTGCTGTGATAAACACCATGACCAAAAGCAATTTGGGGAGGAAGGGGTTTATTTCTTACTGCAGGTCAAACTCCATCCCGAGGCAAGTCAGGGCGGGAACACAAGGCAGGAACCAAAGCAGAGGCCATGAAGAGTATTGCTTCCCTGGCTTGTTCCTCATTGTCTGCTCAGCCTCTTCCTTCCTATTTTAAAAAAGATTTATTTATTTACTATTATGTATACAGTGTTCTGTCTGCATGTACACCTACACACCTGAAGAGGGCATTAGATCATATTATAGATGGTCGTGAACCACCATGTGGTTGCTGGGAATTGAACTCAGGACCTTTGGAAGAACAGACAGCTCTCTTAACCACTGAGCCATCTCTCCACCCCTCAGCCTGTCTCTTTCAGCACCGAGCACCACCTGCTCAGGACTGGCACTACCCACAATGTGCTGGACCTCCTACACCAGTCACTAAGAAAATGCCTCACAGCCAGGCATGGTGGCACACATCTTTAATCCCAGCACTCAGGAGACAGAGGCAGGCGGCTCTCTGTGAGTTCAAGGCCAGCCTGGTCTACAAAGTGAGCCCAGGACAGCCAAGGCTGCACAGAGAAACCCTGTCTTGAGAAACCAAAAAAAGGAAATACTTCATAAACCAATCTTGGTGTTCTCTCTTCTTAAATGACTAGCTATGCCAAGTAGACATAAAACTAGTTAGCATACAAGGTCTCTAGAGAGTGCCTTGCTGGGGTCAGGGGTCACAGTGCTCTAGGGGTGAAGGACTGGGACTCTGGCTCATGCTCCACACCCCACCCCACTCCCGCCATTACTGTACCCTGGCCTCAGGGATGGGCCTCTGTTGACTTCATTACTTGAGACTTACACCTGTTCTCCGAGTTTTGCTCTTTCCAGGCTCCTCTGGGAGGAATCCAGTCTAGACTTAACTGCTGTGCCTCCTAAGGCAGAGCCCCTACCTCTCTGGGCCCTGGATCCTCATGTGTTAAACAGAGGTCATGCTGGTCCTGATGCAAGGACAGGAGGGAAACAGGCCCACGGCTCGTGGCACCAGGCTCAGCACAGGCAGGTAGTTGCCACCTTGGCCTGCAGTGGTGTTGGGGGGAGGTGCAGGGCTTGGTCTCTCCAAGGACACTCCCACTGTACAGTGCTGGAGAGAGCGCTTAGAGGGCCTGCCTGGAAGGGGTGAGGAGGCAGGGTAGGGAGATTGTGTGTGTGTGTGTGTGTGTGTGTGTGTGTGTAACTTGCAGGAGATCCTCAGCTGGCAGAGCAAAGAGGCCTCCCACAAGGCTGACTGAGCGAGCATCAGGAGTCCCTGAGGAGACATTGGGGCATACTGGGCTGGGGTGCAACCACAGCACATCCTAAATCCACTCAAGTCCTGCTGCCCAATGCCTGAACCAGATGCCCAGTGCAAGGCCAGCACAGCTTGCATGTGGCACCCTTCTCCTGTGTCTCCTGTGTCAGCGTCTGTGCCCCACTTTCTTCCTCTTGGGAAAACCCCAGTTCTGCCAGATTTGCACCCTCTGACACCCTCTGAAGGACCACTTTTCTTTTCTTTCTTTCTTTTTCTTTTCTTTTCTTTCTTTCTTTTCTTTTTTTTTGAGACAGGGTTTCTCTGTACTATCTTGGCTGTCCTGGACTCACTTTGTAGACCAGGCTGGCCTCGAACTCACAGTGATCCACCTGCCTCTGCCTCCCAAGTGCTGGGATTAAAGGCGTGCACCACTACACTGGGCAGGACCACTTTTCAAAACAGCATCTCATTAAAGACCCCACAGTTTGTGCTGCTGTAACAAATGCCACTGGCCAGGTGATGGACAAACAACAGACGTTCGCTGCTTTCCGGGCTGGACAGAGACAAAGATTAAGGCTCAGGCAGGCATGGGTATATGGTGAGGACCTGCCTCAGGGTCCATCTTCTTACTGGGACCTGACATAGTGAGAGGGGCAAGCAGGCTCCCCATGGCCTCTTTCATAAGGGTCATTCTTGGGGTCAGGGCCTCCCACCTCCAAAGTAAACTACTTTGTTTGTTTAATTTTATGCTCACGAATGTTTTGCCGGTTACTGGGCGTGGTGGCATACACCTGTAATCCCAGCAGCTGGAAGGTAAGAGGCATCTGGATCTGGATCACTGTGAGTTCGAGGCCAGCCTGGTCTATAAAGCGAGTCCACGACAGCCAAGGTTAACACAGAGAAACCCTGTCTCAAAAAACCAATAAAAAGAATGTTTTTCCTGGACTGGAGAGATGGTTTAGTGGTTAAGAGTACTGCCTTCCAACACTTGGGAGGCAGAGGCAGGTAGATTTCTGTGAGTTTGAGGCCAGCCTGGTCTACACAGAGAGTCCAGGACAGCCAAGGCTAAACAGAGAATACTGCCTGCTCTTCCAAAGGTCCTGAGTTCAATTCCCAGAAACCACATGGTGACTCACAACCATCTGTAATGTGATCTGATGTCTCTTCTGGAGTGCAGGTGTACATGCAGACAGAGCACTGTATGCATAAATAAATAAATCTTAAAAAAAAAAAAAAAAAAAGAAGACTGTGAATCATGCGCATGCAATCTCCATGGAGGCCAGAAGAGGGCAGTGGATCTGGCCGCAACTGGAGTTGTAGATGGTTGTGAATCCCCATGGAGGAGCTGAGACTCAAAACCTGGATCCTCTGCAGAGTAGCCAGTGCTCACCTATTTTTAAATTTAAATTATATGTGTGTCTGTGTGGAGAAAGACATATGTATCTGAGCACAGAGGCCATTGGATGGCCTGGAGCTGGAGTTACAGGTGGTTATGAGGCAGGGATATAGGTGCTGGGAACGAAACTCTGGCCCCCTGGAAGAGCAGCCAGTGTTCTTAACCCCTGAATCACCCCTCCAGCCCAGGCTGGCCTCGAACTCACAGAGATCTGCCTCTGCCTGTGGAGTGCTGGGATTAAAGGCGTGCGCCACCACTCCCAGCTCACGAATCCCAGCACACGTCCACTCGTTTTGTACGCTTGGTTGTTTGTGTTGAGACAGGGTCTCATGTAGCCCAGGCTGGCCTCAAACTCACTAAGTAGCTGAGAATGACCTTGCACCACTGATCTCTGTCTCTACCTCCCTTTTCTGGGACTGTAGGCCAACCTGGCTGAGATCATATTCCGAGTGCTAAGGGTTAGGACTTAAGCCGGTATGTTTCTGGTCATCTTTTTCTCCGTGGCAGGTCTTGCTCTAGGTTCTCCTAAAGGATGCTTTAAAGGAAGGCAGGTGTACCCAGCTTGTGGGTGTGGGGTGTGGGTGCCAGTGTACCTCAAGGGCAATGGTGGAGAGAGGTAAAGAGGAGGCCAGGGAGAGAGCGAATGAGGACAGGCACTGCTGAGCTCACTGTGGTGGCTGAAGCCAGGAGCCCAGTCCTTGGGGTCACCAGAGGTGCCTGTTCAAAAGTCTCTGCAGTGGTTACTACTGATTCTAGCTACAATATTGATAGGGTCTAGAATCACCTAGGAGACAAGCCTCTGGCCTTGCCTGTAAGGCATCATCTAGATTTACCTTAGCTGAGCTGGAAGACCCATGCTAACTGCTGGGTTGAACAAAAAGGAGAAAGCTGCCTCTCTGCTTCTTTTATTATTATTATTATTATTATTATTATTATTATTATTATTATTATTATTATTATTATATTTTTATTTTTTTGTTTTTCGAGACAGGGTCTCTCTGTTAGCCTTGGCTGTCCTGGACTCGCTTTATAGACCATGCTTGGCTGGAACTCACAGCAATCCTCCTGCCTCTGCTGGGATTAAAGGTGTGCGCCACCCACCCCAGTCCCTCTCAGCTTCTTAATTATCAACACAATGTAACTAACTGCCTCAAGACTCTCTGGACTTGAGCCCTAAACTGGGCCAGAATAAACTTTTGGTCTTTAAATTGTGTTTGTCAGGTATTTGACCCAGCAATGTGTCAAAAGCTAATGCTTTATTACCTTGTCTCTCGGGGGATGGGGGGGAGGAAGGTGTCCCCTCCACTGCCCACTTCTCTGTGGCTGCTCAGGTTTCTGTGGAGAGGCAGGAGGTGAGATGCAGGTGCCCCACCCGCCCCAAGCCTACAGGGGCTCCTTCCACAGTTAGCCTGGGTTATGCCCCCAATCCACAAGGCACCAAGTGGCCGAGGGTTGGCAGTCCACCTCCAACAGTCCCTGCTCCCAAGGGCACCCTTTGAGGTGCTGGCTGCCCGTGCAAAGACTTCCTACAAAAAGCATTACCAAGATGAACTAGAACCTTCACAGCTGAGTCCTGTACAGAAGTGGCAGCTCCTCTCCTTGCCTGCTGGTCCTGGCCCGAAGACCCCACTGTAACCAGATGCAGCCATGGCTTTGAGTTGAGTGAGCCCTGTGCTGTGCCAGGAGGGGTCACTTCCCTTCTTTTCCCCAGTTCCCCCCTCCCCTCTTTTCCTTTCCCTACCTCTCCCAGGTAACCAAGACTTCTACTTGGCAGACTAGAGTTATGGGGAGAGAAAGACAAATCCACCTATGAAGTATGGTGGGGTCCACAGACCATGTGCTCAGTGCCTGGGCTCACAGCCCTGGCACTGTGGTGGGCTCTGGGCTCAGGGTGTTGCCACCACCACCACCACCATCATCATCTTCTTCTTCCTCTTCCTCTTCCTCTTTTCTACAATAGTTTCTCTGTATAGCCGTTGCTTTCCTGTCTCTGTAGACCAGGCTGGCCTTGAACTCACAGCGATCCACCTGCCTCTGCCTCCCAAGTGCTGGGATTAAAAGTGTGAGCCACCACCGCCTGGCTTCCTGCTCCACTACCTTATTAAGGCAACTGTAACCCTCCCTACTCATCAAATACGTCCCTTGATCCTAGCATGGTCAACTCCTTCCCATCAGCCACCATACCTATTTTACACCTAGGAAGCTGGAGCCACCGAAGGCACAGCACAGGACAGCAGAGGTGGCTGGTCCTCCTGAGGCCGTCCCATCTGGCCACCTCTGATTACTGAGCTCCTGTCTCTTTAAAGCGATGCTTGCCTGCTGTACTGGCCCAGGGCATGTCCAAGAGGCCAAAGTCACCAGATGGTCATACAAGGCAGCTGCTGTTTTGAGCCACAGAGGCCTTTTGGAGATGGCTGGCAGCCAGGGCTACCACCGAGGGAAAGGACAGAGGGCTCTGAGACCATGGCCATTTTCTATCTGGGATGCTATGGTCCCTGGTAAGGGGCAGGGTGTGGGGTCAGGCAGACCTGAGCTTATTCCTCCCAACCTCCTGGCTGTGTGACCCCAAGCCACCCTCGGTTTCTGGTTCCCTCTTTTCACTCTGACAGACCGAGGGCCTGTACAGCAAGTGTAGGTGGGCGGCCTCCACCTAGACATGCTGTTAATCCGGGGCCTTCTTCTCCCAGGCAGAACAAGGTCTCCACTTGTGATGCTTGATGAACCAAGACAGAGAGCTCACCGGGCCTGCCTCGGTCACATGACAGGCACAAGTCCGGTGGTGACTCTGTCAACCTAGTGTTCCTGATCATACTCCACAGGAGAACACAGGTGGATCTGTGGGAACGGAGGGATGGGCTGTGTAGGGGAAGGTGGGGCCCTGTGTTGACCCCGTACTTTGTGCCTCCCCATAGCAGATGCTTACCCAACCCTTGCTAAATAAACCTAGTAAAAAACATTTAGGTGGGTGGATGGCTACATGGGTGAACGGCTGGGTGTATGTGCAAATGGACCAGTGGGGGGGATGGCACCCGGCTCTGCACTATCCTGAATCCCAAGCGGTGGCCAGCACACTGGCTGCCGTCAATCTCAGTCTTCCAGTCGGCTGAGTCACTGTGCCAGGCTTGTCCCCAAAGCTGGAAATACAGAAGTAAGGAAGACACAGAGACAGCCCCCCCCCCCACCCCCAGGGACTTCACCATGAGCCCCATTCTGAATGAGAAAACTGAGGCAGGGCACAGTTCTGACGTCACCACTCCCCCCACCCACCCCCAGGGACTTCACCATGAGCCCCATTCTAAATGAGAAAACTGAGGCAGGGCACAGTTCTGAGGTCATCACTCCCCCCGCCCCCCGCAGCTGTGGTCCTAGTTCCCTTATTGCCACAGCGGGAGAATCTGAAGCCTCTTTTGCTGGGTTTCTGGAAACTGGGGGTGGGGTGGGGCCAGTCAGCCCACGTCTGATTCCCGGAGGCCTTGTCAGTCATATTGAGTCCTCCACGTGGCTCCCGGGAAGCCCTGTGGCCTCTGCCCAATGAAAAGCCCCCACTCTCTGCCACAGAGAGTCAACCTCATACAATCCTTTCCTCTCAGCCTCTCTTGTCCTCTTCCAGGGTTGGGTAGCAGGACAGGGAAGCCCAACTCTGTCTCCTGTGACCTTGGGATAGTCCCCAATCCCCCTTGCCCCCTCTCCCTCCCAGCCCCCAGGCTCCAGGAGTCCTTGGCTACAAACAGGAGCTCTCTTCCTTTAGTTCTCTGTTGGTAGGTACCCACCCCCACCCTCACCCTGCCCTCTGGACCCTATCCCCCCCCCCCTCTCTGCCTTGTGTCTCTTGTAGTCTCCCATAGGGAGACTCCCACCCACAGCCTCGCTTCTCCCTCCTCTGCTCTCCCTCCTCCGAGAATGCCAAGTCTGCAGCTTTCCTGCTTGCGACCTTGAACAGGCTGCAGCTTGGAGCTTGGCTGGGAGAGCCAGGGGAGGGGCCTCAGGGCTGAGCCCTGCAGGTTGGTTCTGGCTAGGTGTGGGGGGTCGGGGCTGCACTGCGATATGCTCTTCCCCCCCCCCCCACTCTATCCTGTTTACCTCTCTTTATTTCAACCCGCTGGCCATGTCATCTGCCTTACTGTTTCCTCCTTGCTTGCTGTCTTCATGGTACATGCCACTGTTACAAGCCAGTTGCAGGGAGGCGGAGATTCTTGGCTTCTTTGCTGAGAAACGCCTGGACTAGGCCTGGCACACTGTGTTTGCTCAAAGCCGGGCTAGGAACCAAAAAGCACACCCTGCTCTAGGCAACGCCATTCACTGAGTCGTCCCCGGGTGCCACGTCACAGGCCTATGTGCCTAACACCGTGCTAGGAACCTATGGGAAGAGGGGGAAACCGAGGCACACAGTAAGTAGTAGGTTGTGGAATCTAAACCTGAAACCATGGCGTGTTGGGTCCTTCCTCCTGCCACCGCCTCTCTCCAGCTTGGGGTGGCAGGTTCATCTTCGGTGTCCTCTGGAGAATGAGAGGGTCAACCAACCGCCGCCCCCCCCCCCCCCCCCCGCCCAAGCCTCAAGGCCATCCTCAACCCGGCCACAGCGAGCTCAGCCCGCGCTCACCGGGAGCCGGGGAGGGAGAGAAAAATGAGTTTTCCCGGCGCCCGGTGGCGGTGTCAATTGATCGCGCGCGGGCGGGGGCGCGCGGCGGGCTGGGGGCCTGGCTCGCAGCTGCCGGCGCGCAATTATCGGGAAAAAACCCGGGCGGCTGCGGCGCTGAAATTAGTTATCGATCCCGCGGCGGGGCCGCGCTCGTCGCTGACGGCTGCAGACCCCGGCCGGGCCCGGAGGCGGGGCCTCCCCGGCACTCCTTGGCATCCTCCTGCTCCCGCTCACCCCGCCGTCTACTGGCGCGCGGTTGACCTCCCTGTTCTTCTTCGAAGGCCTGCCACTGCCAAGGGCTCAGGGTGCGCGCTGGGCAGCCAGGCGCCTGGGAAAGTTCGAGCATCCTCTAAAACTGGGGCTAGGGTCACTCCTGAATCTGATCCTGGGAGAAGCCTCCTGCCTGCTGAGGCATCCCTACCTGGCAGCATGTGGGGACATTCATACATTTACTTTATTTTATTTTTTTTTAAAGATTTATTTATTATGTATACAATGTTCCGCCTGCATGTGTGCTTGTCCGCCAGAAGAGGGCACCAGATCTCATTATAGATGGTTGTGAACCACTACGTGGTTGCTGGGAATTGAATTCAGGACCTCTGGAAGAGCAGCCAGTGCTCCTAACCTCTGAGCCATCTCTCCAGCCCCATACAATTTACTTTTATCGTTTACATTTTTTAAGGTAGTGTGTGTGGGTGGCACGCGTGTGTCCACAGGTGTGCATGTGGAAATCAGAGGACAACTACTGGGTTCCCGCCTTCCACAGTGCCGGTCCTGGGGATAGAACTCATGTTGGTGTGCTATGTGGCAAGCTCCTCTTTATGTATACATCCTGGACGTGTATACATTCTATACAAAGCACCAGTTCTGGCAAGAGGTTCCCAGAGGAGATGTGATATGTTAGAGATGAGGAAGCCAAGTCAGCAAAGGGGGACAAAGCTTGGTGTTAAGAACAGGGGTGGACATAAGCTGCTCTGTTCAGCCTGCCTAGGAGGCCCAGACTGGCTCCCCTAGGCTCTGCCCTCAGAAGCCAGGCCACTCTAAGCCACCCTTCAGCCTTCTCTCAGCCAGGTTCTGGAGTATTGAGGCCAGCTGCTCACTTGTGTGTCTAGCTGTAGGAGGGGAGAGGAGGGAGGTGCCAGCCTGGATGGAGGGATCTGAGTTCTAATCTTGACCCTGAGTCACCATTCTCACCATGATGTGAACTGAAATGAGTCTGCCTGTCCCCAGGCCTTTTATACTTTTATGTAGAGGAGGGTGGGCCTGTGCTTCCTGATGCTTTTTGGGGGCAACTACTGCCTATCTGCTAGCCATGGTGGCAAGTGAGATTAAAACAACAACAAAGCCAGGCTTGGTGGCGCACGCCTGTAATCCTAGCACTCGGGGAGGCAGAGGCAGGTGGCTCGCTCTGAGTTGGAGACCAACCTGGTCTACAAAGTAAGTCCAGGACAGCCAGGGCTACACAGAGAAACCCTGTCTTGAAAAACCAAAAACAAACAAACAATAGTAAAATAAAACAAAAAAACAAAGTCTTTCTATGTAGCCTAGGTTAGCTTGACTCTTGATCTTCCTGCTTCTGCTTCCTGAACATGGGGACTAAAGGAATACACCTGAAAGCCAGCGTTGCACATCTTCATGAACTTGCTAGTATGTTCCAGAAGCCGTTTGTCCTGGGTATAGTGGGTACCACTGAGAACAGGAGAGCCCCTGCCCTCCTTGGGACAAGACAAGAATTAGGCCATTCCTCTATAATACTCTTCATACCCACGGTGAGTTGGGGGGTGGGGGTGCACTGAAGGATAGGACTAGCCTGGGGTGGGAGGTCAGTCACCAGAGAACACTAAGGCCAACCTGATCAGGAGCATGTAGCAGTGTAGCTTAGAGCAGTCCTCGCCCCCCAAAAAATCCAGTGTGATGGGAGGGGCAGATGGTGCCCAGAGGTCCACAGCAGGACCATGGGCTTGGGCTCTGCCAAGGCAGGGGCAACTCAGGGATCATGGGAGGAGTTTGAACATCAGGGAGGGTAACAAGAGTCAGCCCACCTCCTCTGTTGGGAGCCTGTGTCGTCTTAGCCCATGAGCTTGGCCTGCCTGAGTTGGAGGTGTGGCCCCGTGTGATCTCTCTAAGCCTCCAGGTATTTTTCTGTAATGTGAGGGTAGAGAGCTCATCCTGAGTTCAAGTCTTCCTAGACAAGTCCTAGGACCTGGGAGTAGCTGTATTAAATGTTTAGGGCTGGGGCTACGGAGCAGCTGGTAAAATGCTCGCCCCCATCCCGTGTGGAAGATTCTCTGGGTTCCATCTCTCATGCAACATAAACCCAAGTGTGTCATCTGCTGTCATCCCAGCACTTGGGAGGCAGAGGCAGGAGGATGGAGACTTTAAGATTATCCTCATCTACATAGTCAGTTTCCAGCCAGACAAGGCTACAAACAATCCTGTCTTAAAACAAAACAACGAAAGAAGCCAAGTGGTTGCTACAAAGTCACCATGAGGTTCAGCTGGGTTTGCCCTGTGTTCTGCATCCTGTCTCAGGAAGGCGCGACTTCCCTTTTCTTCTCTTCCATTTCTTTCTTTTGGATGCTGGCCAGAGCTTTGGTACTACCATTTCCCTGGACCTGTGGGTTTTTCCCACTCTTTCTTTCCTTCTTGGTTTTTGTTTGTTTGTTTTAAAGATTTACTTGTTTATTAAGTATATAGTGCTCCGCCTGCATGTACCCCTGCAGGCCAGAAGAGGGCATCAGATCACATTATAGATGGTTGTGAGCCACCATGTGGTTGCTGGGAATTGAACTCAGGACCTCTGGAAGAGCAGTGTTCTTAACTGCTGAGCCATCTCTCCAGCCCTTTGTTTGTTTGTTTGTTTGTTTGTTTTTGTTTATTTTTATTTATTTATTTATTTTTTTTTTTGAGACAGGGTTTTTCTGTGTAGCTTTGGCTGTCCTGGATTTGCTTTGTAGACCAGGCTGGCCTCAAATTCAGAGATCTGCCTGCCTCTGCCTCCCCAAGCGATCCTGGGATTAAAGGTGTGTGTGCTACCACCAGCCTGGCTTTCCCACTCTTTCTTTAAAGCCCCCGTCCCCACCATGTGGCTGTTTGTCTACCACATGGTTGACCTCCATGCAGGCTCAAAGGGAGGTTTTTTTCTCTGTGTCATTGACCTTAACTTGACAGCTGTTGAGGCTGTCGTTCTTTGATTTTTTTGGTTTTTTTTTTTTTTTTTAACCTGGTCTGGGATTCACTACATATATGATTTAGCAGCAAAGAGCATGCACACAGCACCTGAGTTCTGTTCCCAGCACCCACACCAAGTGCATTATGGCCACCTGCAACTCCTGTTCCAGGGGACCTGATGTTCCTTTTTGGCATCCATGGGCACTCACATATACAAACCCACACACAGACACAACAACTGAGGATAAAATAATTAAGGCTTTAAGGTTCTATCAACAAAGCCCAAACTCCACCAAGTCAGTCAATGAACCAGGCAAATGGGCGGGGCCTAAGGGCTAGGTCAGCTTTCCACTCCTCCCAACTTCCCTGCTTTGGGGGCAGGAGGAGTGTCACTTGGCTGGCCACAGCAACTCTGGCCAGCTGCCAAAGGGAAACAGAGCTAGAGGGACAGGGAGAAAGGAATTTGGGGTAAAGGGAGTTGCCGTTTCTCCTCCCCTCTGGGATCTGGAAACCGGGGAGAGTGTGAAGAAATGGGCAGTAGGTGTCTCCTGGCTGGCGGGAGCAGGCTGGCTTGGGGGACGGAAGTGCTTCATGATTGGTGGAGACTGATGCTCCCTGGCTTAGGACAGGTGGCGGTGTAGTTCCCAGCTGGAATACTGTTGGATCCCACAGATGAGAGCCTGAGGCAACCTTCTGTGGGGAATGCAAGAGTTCTCGCTACTCCACACAGCGACTGTCTGTGCTGAGAATTCAGGGTATCTCTGTGATTGCGGAACCAGGGCCTGTGCTCCCGGGGAGCATTCCAAGGAGTTGAAACAGGCACACCTGAGTATGTATCGGTAGACACGTGTGAGGACACATGTGTGTCTGCAGGTGTGGTGGGCGAGTGCCTGTGTCTGTGATATGATGGCACCTGCTGCAGGTCTGCAAGTACATGATATGTGTAGCTGCCATTCCATGTCTGCAGTGCTGTGTGGATTGTCATACCTGTGCACACTTGTGTGTTTGTTTCCACGGGCACTTGTGTGTGTGTTACATGTGCCTGTGTATATCTGCCAGGACTTGGTTTTCAGGCTGCATTCTGTGTGGGTGAGTGTTTCTGCATATGGAACGGGCTTCGCCATGGATGTACAGAGACGGGTGGGTATGGAACAGTCTACATATGCCTGTGTATCTTCATCGTCTCTGTGAACCCCTTCAGCGGTTCACATATGTTCACGGGTAGTTCTGCACACATGTGCACTACACAGCTCCTCCAGCTGCACAAGTGTTTCTGGGTGTGCTAGTGCCTGTGTTTGCCTCCAAGTGTTTTCAGAATGCCTTGAGTTTGTGTGTGACTACACACTCATGAGGAGCACTGAACCCTCATGGGGAGGACTCAACCCTCATGGGGAGGACTCAATCCTCATGGGGAGCACAGTACATTCATGGGGAGAACTGAACACTCATGGGGAGCATAGCATACTCCTCGGGAGCGCTGAACACTCATGGGGAGCATTGAGCACTCGTGGGGAGCACTGAACATTCATGGGGAGCACTAAATATTCATGGGGAGCACTAAATATTCATGGGGAGCACTAAATATTCATGGGGAGCACAACACACTTATGAGGAGTACAGCACACTCGGGAAGCACAGCACACTCATGGGGAGTACAGCACATTCATGAAAAGCACAACACACTCATGGGGAGCACAACACACTCATGGGAAACACCAAACACTCATGGGGAGCTCTGAACACTCAGGGGGAGCGCAGAACACTCATGAGGAGCACTATGCCCTCATGAGGAGCACTACACCCTTGTGAGGAGCACAACACACTCATGGGGAGCACAGCACACTCATGAGGAGCACAGCACACTCAGGGGGAGCATTGAACACTCATGCAGAGGAAGGCACTCTTCCAGAGTCTGCAGCACTTGAGGCGACAGAGAGGACACCACAAGGCTTGGCTGCCCACTGCTGGGCAGAGGATACTGAAGAGGAAATCGGAGCCAGCAGTGCAGCCAGCTGCTCTTCACCCAGCTGGGGATTCGGGAAATAGTTTCTCCTGCCTGCTCCCCAGGCATCCAGGGCTGGCAGGGGCAGTGGGCGGCAGGTGGCTTGGAAGAGCAGGCTGAGGCTTTCCAGGGCCCCTTGCCAGCAGAGGCTTTTATGGGCCTCTGAGCTTACAGGGTCCACTATGTACCTCTTGTGCCTGCATCTGGGCCTCTGCATGGAGCATCCAGCTCCCGTGGCTGTGGGTCTGGTTTCTCTGAACATTTTCCCCTGTTCAGAGCTAGACAGCTAGAACAAGAGACTCAAGTCCAAGTGCCTGCCTGTGTGACTGTGATGGTGGCCAGCACGCTTGGTTTTCTCTCTCCCTCCCTCTCCCCCTTTTCTTTGAATCTCCCTCTCTGTGTGTATCACTGTCTGGACATTTCCACATCACCCACCCCAGCTTACTCCACTCCCTCTGACGTCTCTCACGGCCATGGTTCTGCCTCTCTTTCATGGATGGACCACTAAGCTCTGGACACAGTTCTTCATCCTTTGAAGACTTGGGGACCACTCAGCATCCTCGGTCCCCACTCAGAGTGTCCCTCCTGGTCACTATAAGGATACTCTAGCCAGCCTGCTATTTTCCCTCCGTGCAGTCTTCCCTGGGGACTGCCATCTTGCCCTGCCCCATGGTTCTCCTTGGTTATGGCTTGCTCGGCTTGCTCTGAGGATTGACTGGCAGACTTCCTGGCTTCCCTGCCTCCATCCCTGGCATATATATGATGTTTATATATGGAAGGCACTTGAATGCAGTTGGCCTCAGAGGTCAGAGATGTCAGATCATTGAATACTGGAGTTCCAGGTGGTTGTGAGCTGCCTACTGTGGATGTTGGGACCTGAACTCAGGGTCTCGGCAAGAGAGCTAAACACTCGGAACTGCTGAGCCATTTCTCAAGCGCCGTGATTTGCTCCCTTGTCTTAAAGATGCTTACAGATAACAGTTTGTCTTGAATTTAAACTTGAACTCTGAGCCTGGCACGGTGGCACACACCTTTAATCCCAGGACTTGGGAGGCAGAGGCAGGTGGATCGCTGTGAGTTCGAGGTCAGCCTGGTCTACAAAGTGAGTCCAGGACAGCCAGAGCTACACAGAGAAACCCTGTCTCAAAAAACAAAAAACAAAAAACCCCAAAACTAAGAATATAACGAAATAAATAAACTTGAACTCTGAACTATCTTAGGATGATTGACACTGTGGAGACTCTTGGACATGTACTGAGAGTGTTTGATTTTTTTTTCTTTTCTTTCTTTTTTTCTTTTTTTCTTTCTTTCTTTTTTTGGGGTTTTTTTTTTTGTTTTGTTTTGTTTTTTGTTTTTTCAAGACAGGATCTCTCTGTGTTAGCCTTGGCTGTCCTGGACACCCTTTGTAGATCAGCCTGCCTTTGCCTTCCGAGTGCTGGGATTAAAGGCATGCACCACCACGCCCAGTGACTAGTCTTTTTTTTTTTTTTTTTTTTTGGTTTTTTGAGACAGGGTTTCTCTGTGTAGCCTTGACTGTCCTGGACTCACTCTGTAGACCAGGCTGGCCTCGAACTCACAGCGATCCGCCTGCCTCTGCCTCCCGAGTGCTGGGATTAAAGGCATGCACCACCACGCCCGGCTGTGACTAGTCTTTTACAGGACGGACATGAAGGCGGGATGTTGTGGTTTAAGGCAGTGCGTCCAGGTATCAAGCTGATAGCGGTAAACTTGTGACATTCATATTGATGTCGCTGGATTGAGTGCTGAAGTTAGAAAAGCATATCTTGGTCTGGCAGTGGTGGCGCACGCCTTTGATCCCACCACTTGGGAGGCGGAGGCAGGTGGATCTCTAAATTCAAGGCCAGCCTGGTCTATGGAGCAAGTTCCAGGACAGGCAGGGCTACACAGAGAAACCCTGTCTCAAACATAAAACAAAACAAACAAACAAAAAGAAAGAAAGAAAGAAAACAAAGTGAGTCCAGGATGGCCAAGGCTACACAGAGAAACCCTGTCTCGAAAAACCAAAAAAAAAAAAAAAAAAAAAAAAAAAGAAAGAAAAAAAAAAAGAAAAGCATATCTCTGTGAGGGTCTTTCCAAAGAATATTATTAAGGATGCATATCTGAATGTGGGTGGCCTCACAGGTGTGGGTGAGGGGAGAGGTGGCCAGATGGAATAAAAGGAAAATAAAAGAAAGAAAATGCCCCGCTTCCTCCTTTAATAATAAACTCACTCAGGAATAAAAACAACTAATTCTTGCATATATCTGTCCCCACAGATATTGTGCTCACAGATGTGGGCACTAACACACTAACACACCACTCAGATAGCTCTTTCTGCTCTGCCTCTTGATTCAGTGATGTACGTGGTGGCATGAATGAAAATGTCCCGTATAAACGTGCACTTGAACACTTGGTCCCCAGTTGGTGACTGTCTGGGTGTGCTTAGGCGGTGTGGCTTTGCTGTAGGAAGTATGCCACCCTGTGCAGGCTGTGAAAGCTTAAGGCCTTGCCTGAGCTAGATGCAGTTTGCCCCCTCTGCTTCACGCTCAAGATGTGGGCCCTCAGCTTCTGCTCCAGCCTCCATGCCTGCTGCCACGCTGCCACGCTGCCCTGCCATGACAGACTCCTATCCACATGGAACTATGGGCCCCTGATAAACCCTTTCTCCTGTAAGTTGCCTTAGTCATGGTGCTTTCCCGAGGCAACCGAAAGGTAAGGAATGCACTGTGTCTGGGGCTCTGGCCTTGGCCCTCAGCTCCCCTGCCAGTGCCCACAGTGCCTATGGCTTCCTGCACTTCTAGTTGCAGCCCCCATCGTCTTCTGAACAGCAAGAGTCATCGTGTGAGCTACCCTAGGTGGCTCCACCTGACGTCTCCTTCCTACTGGACTCATCCAACCCACTCCTCCATTGCTGGCCTTACTCAGGAACACAGCCCAACCAAGGCCTCCTGCTCCCCCTCATCCTCTATGTCCAGCCAATCACCGTCTGTCTGCACTTGGGGTTGGTTGAGCTCCTGGGAGATGAGTTTCATTATGTGGGAAGCAAATCTGTAATGACTTCTCCCCAGTTGACACTTCTCCTCTCGTTCTGGGACCCCAATAATACATAGACTATAAGCTTAGGGCGATCTTGTTGCTCCCGCACTTCCGGTTCCTCTTCCTCCCCCTCCTGCTGCTCTTCCTGGATTATTTTTCCCTCTTGCTTCATTTTGCATAATTTTATAATGAAAAGCTTAAATCCAGGTGAGATGGTACACGCCTTTAATCTCCAGCAATGAAGGGAAAGTTAGTTTGTAGAAGGAAACACCTAGCCAGGTGTGGTGGTGCATGCTTTAATCCTAGCACTCAGGATGCAGAGGCAGGTGGATTGCTGTGAGCTGGAGGACAGCCTGGTCTACAAAGCGAGTCTAGGACAGCCGAGGCTACACAGAGAAACCCTGTCTTGAAAAACCAAAAAGAAAAGAAAAAAGAAAAAAAAAAGAAGAAGGAAGCACCCATGTTTGAAAGTGATGTTTACCTGAGTGGCAGAAAAGGTGACAAACCAGAGAAAGATTTGACAGAATAGGATCCGCACAACCCTCAGGAGAAGAGAGAGGGAAGGGAAGCTAGTTAAGGGGCAATGCAGAGAGAGAGGAGGCAGTTTTACCGGGAGAGTTTTACAAAGGGTGAATGCAAGAACAAGCTAGACACAGGTGAAGACATGGAGAATGCGAAGGAGTCGGAAGATTAGAGCAGATGGCCGAGTTAGTTTGAGGCCAAGTGGAGCAATTCAGAGCCGAGAGAAAAGCCAGATTAAAGGAGTCAGCTGGGAGAGGAGTTTGAGCCAGTACAACTGAGCTGAACCAGCCAGCCCAGAGTTAAGAAAGAACAAGCAGGGTAAGTTTATTAAGCAGTAAGTCTCGGAGGCTGAAAACATTCGAGGCCTAGGTTAGATGGCACAGAGACTAGAAGCTTCCAGGACTAGGCCTAGGTTAGCAGACACAGGCAGTAAGCCTCCCAGACAACAACTGAAGCAGGCAAATAAAAATCCCTTTTGCACTTATATGTTACGCTATATCATTAATCACACCCCATATACTTTTTAATCTCAGACACTAACAACTCTAAAACTTGAATTTAGGGCTTGAGATGGCAAAGTGGGTAAGGTGCTTCCTGCGAAGATTGACACCCGAAGTCGGCTTTTAGGGTCCACATGACAGAAGGAAAGGATTGACTACTACAAGTTGTCCTTTTGTTTTGTTTTTCCAGACAGGGTTTCTCTGTGTAGCCTTGGCTGTCCTGGCCTCACTCTGTTAGACCAGGCTGCCCTCGAACTCACAGAGATCCGCCTGCCTCTGCTGGGATTAAAGACATGTGCCACCACCACTGGAGTTGTCCCTTGGGGGGAGGGGGAAAGACTGTCTTGAAGTACAATCCTCCTCTCACCTCTTATTCTTTTTTTTCCAGAACATTCCCCCTCCTGCACTGCATACCTGTTTATGCCCCATGCTGAGACTGAGTCTGTGACCCTGTGTTCCACCACTGAGCTACACTTCTGCCATTATTATTATTTTTTTAATCTGTCATTTACCACAGGTTGGTCTCAAAGTCAGGCCCCTCCTGCCCCTCTCCTGAGTGCTGGGATTGTGGCTGGCTGTGTGCAAACACAGTTAGGACTGTCATTTAAAAAATTTTTTTTTTCATTAGATGTCAGAGACTGCAAATTTTGGCTATTTTTGTGTCTGTGTAAACCTTCAACATTGTTCTGGAAAGCAGTTCCTTGGGAACCAATCTGTCCTTTCGAATCTTGCTTTGTGATTTACTGGGTAGGACTGCGAGGGTGCTCAGTCAGGACTAGCTCCTGAGCATCTCGGAAGCCACCCCTGCCCAGGGTCTGAAGAGCAGTCTTGTGGGCTGGTTGGTGGGAAGGCATTACTCCCAGGCCCCTGTGAGCACTGTGCTCCAGGCCCTCTGATGGCTCTTTGGACTTTTAAAAACAGCTGTATCAGCCGGGCGTGGTGACCCACGCCTTTAATCCCAGCACCCGGGAAGCCGAGGCAGGCGGTTGCTGTGAGTTCGAGGCCAGCCTGGTCTACAAATCAAGTCTAGGACAGTCAAGGCTACACAAAGAAACCCTGTCTCGAAAAACAAACAAACAAACAAAAACCCCAGCTGTATCAAGCCCACACGATGACTCAGATGAGCCAGGCACTGTGGTGGTACATGCCTTTAATCCCAGCACTCGGGAGGTGGAGGCAGGCATATCTCTGCGAGTTCGAGGCCACCTGGTTTACAGAGTGAGTCCAGGACAGCCAAGGCCACAGCAACATTAAAATCACTGCATGGGGGTCGTTTGGAGGGAAAGCCTGCTGGCAGAGACAGGGGGATCCCAGTAGCCAACCAGCACCAAGCTGGCTGAGGTTTGGTGAGCAAGCATGTCATGAAGAGTGACTGAGGAAGTCATCTGACCTTGACCTCTGGCTTCTACAGGCACCCGCATACTTGCAAGAGTACCCATGTGAACGTGGGTATACACTAACACAAACCCAGGGCCCCACACCACAGGCTGCCTCACATAGACGCTATGTAAATACTTTAATTAAATGAATTAAGGAAACCAGCACAACACCGGAAGTGAGCCATGCACGGCCTTTTGAATCTAACCTCTTCCCCAGCTCTCAGACAGTCGGATCTCTTGCTGGGAGATACCCAAGGGCAGCCAGGGCTCCAGCTCAGGTGTTCTCCGGTCTTCTGTGCAGACCCCACCACCCACCGCCTCCCGGCTCTCAGCCCTTCCGTTCCTCACCTCCTTTGGCTTGACTTCAAACTCTTAGCTGGCTGAGCCAGCTTGTCATTCTCCCAGGAGCTGCTTCTCCTCAGCAGTCTGTGTCCACACAGACGCTCCTGCCAGGAGCTCTGCTCTTTTGCTTCCTGTCCAGTCTCAGCAAGGAGGCTGAGGCCCGGGCCTGTATCCCCCGCTGGAGAGAGGGGAAAGGCCCCCATTTCACTCCGGCTCTTCATGCTGGGCCTGCTTAGCGATTGGCTGAAAGGAGTGATGAGGAGGCCAGACTCACAGAGGGATGAGGCAGGAGAGAAAACAGAGGAGGCTGGGATCACGGGTCAGGAAACCTGCCCTCCTCCAGTACTGCCAGACAACCAGGTCACTACCCCAGCCCACTTGTTTTTTGTTTTTGTTTTTTTTGAGACAAGGTTTCTCTGTGATAGCCTTGGCTGCCGTCCTGGACTCACCTTGTAGACTAGGCTGGCCTCGAACTTAAAGAGATCCTCCTGTCTCTGCCTCCGGAGTGCTGGGATTAAAGGCATGCGCCAACCACTGCCAGGCTCCAGCCCAGTTTTACAAGACAAAGAGGTAACACATTTGTGGCTCCAACTGGCACCTGCTCGCCGATGCATACCTCAGCATGAGATGGATCCTGACCATCTTTCAAACCACCTGCCTATGTGCATGAGGGAACTGAGACCCGGTGATGGGGTGACTGGAGGCAGGGGTTCCTGGAGGCCCAGTGCCAGCTCCTAGCCCTGCTCCCCTGGCTCAGCAAGGACTCTGCCTCTGAGTGCCCTGCAGGCTGGCCTTAAGACGGGGTCCAGGGTTTCTCTGTGTCTTATGTATCCCCAGAGCTCAGGAAGGCTCACCGTGAAATGGTGACACACTTTATCAGGAGAGGAAGCGGCGGGGAAGCAGGGAACCCAAGGTCACTCTGAGGTCAGACCCTGTCCAGCCTAATTATTCATTAACCCAACACGTCAGGGCACCGAGTTAATGGTCTGTGGAAAGGTGGGGGATGGGGGGGTGGGGGGGGGAGAATTCTTCCTGGGAAGGCAAAAGTATCCACAAGAGAGGGAAGCCTACATGTGAAAGACTTACCCCCCACCCCCACCCCCACCACACATATACCACTCTTTCTAGCAATGAGCAGAGCACTTGAGGTCTGGCTGGTGGGAAACCGACAAATAATTTAGGGACTATCTAGAGAGATCCATCTGTGGCAGAGGCTGTATGGGTGGGTCTAGTTGGTGACTGGGATTGGAGAGGTTGCAGACCCCCCCTCCTATCCCCCCCCCCCCGCCCACTCAGCCCAGCATCTATGGCATCCTCTGTCTTTGCCGGCTGGCAGCAACAAGCCAGCCTCCATCCACAGCAGAGATTTTCTCCAGTGTCGTTGGTCTCCCTCAGCCTCCCACCGATGACACATGATAGTTCTTCAGAAGGGGACAAAGAGAGGCAAGCCATGTGGGACCCCGGGAAGGAGTGAGAGAGCCAGCTGGGGGCCTTGTCCTGACCCCTGCATTGTGGGGGGGGGAGAGGAAGGGGGATGCTTGGGGGGGGGGAGTCTCATGTGCTGGGATGGGAGGGAGAATGAAGAGAAGGGGTTGAAATGAAGTGAGTTCTGGGGGAGCATGTAGGCAGGAGAAAACAGAAAGAGTGATAGACTGGGTTCAGAACACAAGGGCCCCCCCAATGAGATTGGGACCCCCCAAGGTGGGTGTGGGAATGAAGAAAGGGCTTCTTGGAAAGCTGGTGTGGCAGGGGTGCACTTTTAGAGGACACTATAGGAGGCTCAATTTGCTGGCCTGTGAGCTGGGGCAGGCCTCACGTGTGCATCTTTGTGACACGGTGTTCAGGTCACTATGTATATTGCTGTGAAGATGGTCATAGGAAATGGTGTGTGTGTGTGTGTGTGTGTGTGTCTCCACTCAGGGTCTCTGGGGAAAGCTCTTCAGCTGGAACCCTGTCTGTAAGAAGCTGCTGCAGCAGAGAAGCCAGAGTGTGGGAGTTGCTTTCCACACACCCCCCACCCCCATCCCCGTGGCAGGTGTGGGGGTGTGGCATCTTATGGGGGTGGGGCACAGCCTCCTCCCTCCACCTCCCTACTGCGAACTGCCGGACAGACAGCTTTAGACAAAGAAGGCTTTTATTGAAATGCAAACTTTCACAGCCTGGTCCAGCTCCTGGGGTTTGAGAGTTCAACAGTGGGCACTCCTTCCCGGCCTCAGGCTTGGCCTGCTGGAGTAGGCTTGGTTATGGGGGGTGATAGGGTACCTGCCACTTCTCCAGTCTGTCTCAGGCTTGAGCTGGCTCTGCCAGCGCTAAGAGTCCCTCTCAAGTCAGAACTTTGAGAAGGTGGGGAGAAGAAACCTGGGTCTTTTGCTTCCCCCTCCCCACGGTCCTGGGGCCACAGGGGTCGCAGGATAGAGCAGCGGGGTGGCAGCTGTAACCCCCTCCCCTCTTACTCCTACTCCCCACCCCCACCTTGGGGACAGGCGAAACTTCAGCAGCAGCCTAGGGTGGGGGGAGGGGCCTGTTTGCTCCACACTGAGAGGGGGCGGAGGTGAGATTTCAAAGCCTTCACCGTTTGTTAGCCTTCCCTGGGCCCCGGCTGCATTCCAGACCTGAGGGGTCCTGCCCCCCGAGAAGCCCCAGAGAGTCGAGTTACAGCCCAGCTGTGGAGCCCTGCCCCGCGGACAGTCTGGTTGCTGCTTCTGGAAAACGTCCACCTCCCACCCCCCCTTACCCGGCAACTAACTGCCGGTGCTTGGTTGCTTAGGCTCTGGACTCAGCATGGAAGAAAAGGAGACGTACTCCACTTTCCAGAGAACACCACTGGGATTCCCCCGACCCCCCCAGGGCCTGGAACTGTCGCCGTGGATCTGATCTCCGCCTAGCCAAAGTTGGTCAGGCATTTGGAGGAAGGAGATGGGCTGGGCTGACTTCTTTCCTGCACAGCTCAAACCATGCTTTATTTTCTTTGTTAACGCATTTACCTCTTGAGATAGGATCTCATGTAGCCCAGGCTGGCCTCCAAATGGTAGTAGTGAGGATGACCTTGAACTTCTGATCCTCCTGCCTCCACACTTGCCACCCTTCACGGCAGTGGTGGCAACTGACATGTGATGTTCTTTCCCTCTGCCTCACTTACTGACAAGTGGTCAAGCAAATATTTGGGGGTGCATCTATACTTGGGAACCCTGCTGGGTTAAAGAGTGCAGCCTCCCCTCCCCTCCCCACCCCCACCTCTGCACTCCTAGGGGCTTCTTGCATGGAGACGCTCCGCCTGGAGACCAGGCATGCGCAGTAGGCACCAAGTGCACTCAAAGGAGAAGGGAGCCTAGGAGATCCAGACCCTTCCCGTCTCCTGGCAATCGCTAGCTAGTAGTGTTGTGTTCTGGGTTGATGAGACAGGACTTCGGTGTTGTAGAGCTATCCTTAGTAGACAAGAAAACTTTCATTCCGGGGTCAAATTCCCAACACCCATATGGTGGCTCACAACGTCCTGTAATCCCAGTTCCAGGGGATCTGAGGTCCTCTTTTGACCTTCCCAGACACCAGCCACAGACATGGCACACAGACATGCATGTAGACCAGGTCCCCAAACCTGGGGACAGAATTAGGGAATTCATGGCATGCACCCGTCTAGGCCACCTCCGTAGCGCCCCCCCCCCCCCCCCCCCGCGCGCTGTGTTCACTTGCTCGATGCCACCCTGACTGGGCAGCAGAATTGGGGCACAGTGAGTCAGGAGCCATGCTTGGGTTCCTGCAGATCACTGGGTTTGTCTGTGCCAGCCTGGAAGCTCTCGGGTGTGTCTGAGTCAGCCACATTTTTGGCACATTCAAGAGCTGTCTGTTAGGGACAGTGTGGTCATTCGGGGACTCTGGGTGGCCAGGGTAAGCTGTGTTTGGTAGCTCACAGCCTAGGAGAAAGTACTGGCCAGTGCTGCTACAGGAACTACAGATACCGTGGAAGAGAGTGCTAAATGGCAGAAGCAAGGACAGGCCACTGTTTCCCCATTTCTTGGTCTGTGATCACCTGCTAACATCAAGAATCTTAATCCATCTGCTAAGCTTTTTAAAAAAGATTTATTTGTTTATTACATATACAATGTTCTGCCTGCAAGTATGCCTGCTCATCAGAAGAGGGCACTATGTCTCATTATAGATGGTTGTGAGCCACCATGTGGCGCTGGGAATTGAACTCAGGACCTCTGGAAGAGCAGTCAATGCTCTTAACTGCTGAGCCATCTCTCCAGCCTGATTTTTAAAGATTTTTTACAATATATATTTGTGTGTGTGTGTGTGTGTGTGTGTGTGTGTGTGTGTGTGTATACACGCACGCAGTACCTACAGAGAACAGAAGAGGGCACCAACCAGATCCCCAGAGCTGGAGTTGCAGGCAGTGGTGAAGCTGTTTCACCAAGGATCTGGTGACAGAATAGAGTTCTCAGCAAGAACAGCTGGTCCTTAGCCACCGAACAATCTTTCCAGTCCCTGCTACCACCACCAACTACTTCTTCTTCTTCTTCTTCTTCTTCTTCTTCTTCTTCTTCTTCTTCTTCTTCTTCTTCTTCTTCTTCTTCTTCTTCTTCTTCTTCTCCTTCTCCTTCTCCTTCTCCTTCTCCTTCTTCTTCTTCTTCTTCTTCTTCTTCTTCCACAGAACACATACAGGTTCCAGAGAGCCTGAATATAAGGGTTTATTATTGTTTTAAAATTTGTACTGAAGCTGGGCATGGTGGCGCACACCTTTAATCCCAGCACTCGGGAGGCAGAGGCAGGTGGAGCGCTGTGAGTTCGAGGCCAGCCTGGTCTACAAAGCGAGTCCAAGACAGCCAGGGCTACACAGAGAAACTCTGTTTCAAAAAAAAATTTTTTTTGTACTGTAAGTGTACTGGGATTGAACACAGGGCTTTAAGCATGTGCTCTACCGTGGAGCTACAGGCACAGTCTTTGGTTTTTTGAGACATGGTCTTATTGTATAACTCAAACTGGCTTTAAGTTCCCGGTCTTCCTGCCTCAGATTCCAAAGTGTTGGGAGTGCAGGTGTCCATCATCTGACATCTGGTGGCCAATTTTCTCAAGACTTGCCTGTGTACAGGACGTGGGGTTATGCCCAGGATGTTCCTTCAATTGGACGTAGTAGCCTGCCTATGATTCTGGTAACTTCAGAGGAGAAAGTAGGATTCTGAGTTTGGAGCCAGCCCGGACTCACTTTGTAGACCAGGCTGGCCTCGAACTCACAGCGATCCACCTGCCTCTGCCTCCCGAGTGCTGGGATTAAGGTGTGCGCCACCACAGCCAGTTCTAGTTGAGCCAGCACTTCAGCTGACACTCTTTCTTTGTTTTTTGTTTTTTGTTTTTTTTCTTTTTGGTTTTGGGTTTTTGAGACAGGGTTTCTCTGTGTAGCCTTAGCTATCCCGGACTCACTCTGTAGACCAGGCTGGCCTTGAACTCACAGAGATCCACCTGCCTCTGCCTTCCGGGTGCAGGGAGTAAACATATATGCCACAGCTGCCCGCTTCCAAACTGGAGTTTTTGTTTTGCTTTTTTTTTTTTTTTTTTTTTCTCTGTGTAGCCTTGGCTGTCCTGGATTTGCTTTGTAGACCAGGCTGGCCTGGAACTCACAGTGATCCTCCTGCCTCTGCCTCCCAAGTGCTGGGATTAAAGGTATACACCACCACTCCTGGCCTGATTTCTTTTTTTAAGCAAAAGAAAGGTTAGACGTGATGAAACATGCCTTTAAAATTCCCCTTGGGGAGCTGGAGAGATGACTCAGTGGTTAAGAGCACCGCCTGCTCTTCCGAGGTTCCTGAGTTCAAGTCCCAGCAACCACATGGTGGCTCACAACCATCTATAATGTAATCTAATGCCCTCTTCTGACCTGCAGGTATACATAATAATACATAAATGTATATATAATAATAAATAAATCTTTTAAAAAATTCCCCTTGTAAGTGGGCAGTGGTGGCGATGGTGCACGCCTTTAATCCTGTACTCAGGGAGGCAGAGGCAAGTGGATCTCTGTGAGTTCAAGGCCGGCCTGGTCTACAGAATGAGTTCCAGGACAGCCAGGGCTACACAGAGAAACCCTGTCTCCAAAAAACAAAACAAACAAAAATTCTGGCTTGGGAGGCAAAGAAGTTTGAGGCCTGTCAGGCCAGCCAGATCAGCATAGTGAGACCCTGTCTCAAGCAAATACAGCAAAAGCCTGCGTATATGGCTCTGTGGGGAGAGCGTTTGCTGAAAAGGAAAGTCCTGAGTTCAACCCCCCACCCCCATCAATGGGGTGCAGTGTCACACATCTGCAATAGAAAAATCTACAGAACGTCGAGCAGGGAAGTTGTGGCCCCTGGAGGCAACAGGGAACAGGGGCAGAATGCGGGCTTACAGGGGTGGGGGTGGGGGTCCAATTGCAGCCAGGCTGCGGTGGACACTTGGGGCTGGCGAGTGGGTGGAGGCCATTCTGAGCATGAAAGCGGCTTTTCAGGCCGAGCCGGGAAAGGTTACAGCAGTGCAGAGTCCCCAGAGGCCCGTGGTAGGGAGGGCAGTGATGTCTGGGGAGTGGAAAAATTCCTCCAAGCCAAAGGAGCCTGCCGTGGGAACAAGCCTGCACACTGGCCCGGACTTCCCGGGTGATCACTCACCAGACGGCCTGAGCCTCCAGGCCGGTCCTATCGCCTGCGGTGGTGGCCCCGTGAGCGGGTGGATTCTGACTTGGGAAGCAGGCTGCCCTGTGCATCTGTGCCCTCAGTCCCTAAGGAGGTTCGGTGCAAGAAGCCCGTGGCAAGGCATAAGCTGTGGTTCCTGCACCCCTTATTCTGGGCTCACTATTACCCGTTTGTGAGTCCCAGAGTCCAGTCTCTGAGCTGTTCCTGAACACACACACACACATACACACACACACACACACACACACACACACACACACACACAGAGCCCTGGGGGCTTCACTCTTGGCCCTGGAAGGTGCCTGGTATGAGCCAGGCTATTGTCCCATGCCTTAGGTGGAGCCCAGACCCCAGCATGGTAGACCTGCCTCTACAGGGAGGGGGTAGAAACTAAATTCCCCATTGGGTTGAACTCTGCTTTTTCTACATCCTGGCTTGAACTTTTAGGCTGTTGATACCCAGTACCTCAGTTTGCTCAGTTGTCACCTGGGGAAGAGAATAGCAGTAAGAGGGGAGTGAGGCAGGAGGATTGCTGATTGGAGCCCCGGCCTGGTCTATATAGGAAGACCCTGTCGGTGGGTGATGGTAGAGTGTTTGCCGAGCGTGCACACAGGCCTACCTACTAAATCCAGTCCCCAGCGGCACGTAAAGCCCTTTCATGTGATTCTAATACTCAGGACGAGAAGCCAGAAGAATCAGGAGCTCGAGGTCACTCTCGGCTACACAGGGAACTGGGAGTCAGCTTGAGCTTCGACAACAACGAAACAACATAGGGCTGGAGGAATGGCTTACCACCTGCTATTCCAGAGGACCTTAGTTCAAATCCCAGCACCCACACCGGGTGGCTCCAATAGCCTGTAACTCCAGCCAGGGAAATGCAACACCTCTGGCCTCTGTGAATTTGAGGCCAGCCTGGTCTATATACCAGCTCCAGGCCAGCCAAGGCTACACAGTAAGACTTTGTCT
This sequence comes from Acomys russatus, assembly GCF_903995435.1. Classification (NCBI taxonomy): domain Eukaryota; kingdom Metazoa; phylum Chordata; class Mammalia; order Rodentia; family Muridae; genus Acomys; species Acomys russatus. Next base: position 52,624,819 of record NC_067160.1, read on the forward strand.
TAAAACAAAAACAAAACAAAAACAAAAACAAAAACAAAAAACCAATAATAGTGATAATAATAAAATAGGGTGTTTTTTTAAATTTTTTTTTGTTTTTTGTTTTTTTTTTTTAATGCACAAAACAAAAACCTAGGGAGGCTGGGAAGATATAAGGAGGTAAGGGAGGGAGTGGCACTGTGGCATGTGCTTGGTGGGGGAAAAGGGTTGGCTGTGACTTCTGGCTCTGCATAGCAAGAACCTCAACCAGAAACCCAAGGCCCAGGTTCTCGGGGACAGCTAACCAGGCTGGCAGGGTTGGTCGGTGTGCCTGTGGACACTCCAAATTTGCTGCAGCCCACAGCCTGACTTCTGTAAGGACACAGGGATCCATCAACGTAAGGCCAAGACCGCAGCTCTCCTTTAACGGGCTGGGAGGCATGGCTGTGGAATCCTGTGAGGCACCGCCCTTCTGGGCTGGCTGGGACTGAGTGTTCCCACCCAGCAGAGCAGGAGGCGGCCTAGGGGGAGGAGGACGGCTACAGAGATGAATCAGGCCCTCTTGGGCTCCTGGGGCCTCTCAGAAGGCCTAGCAGTGCTCTGGAGAAAGCAGAGCAAGGGGTAGGAAGAGGCTGTTTCGACTCTGTCCTTTCTGCGCTTGCTCCCTGGGACTGGTCCAGAATGAAAGGGGCTCTCACTGCCTCACACAGTGGTTCCTTTCCAGACCTGTCCAACGTAACAGTGGCAAGCGGAGCCTTGAACCTGTGATATTCCAGCAATCCCAGCATACAGAGCACACTCTCTACCTTACCCTACACCTCCATTTCTTCCTTCTTTCCTTTCTTCTTCTTTTTGTTTTTTTGTTTTGTTTTGTTTTCTTTTCTTTTGTTTTTTGTTTTCGAGACAGGGTTTCTGGATACACTCTGTAGACCTGGCTGGCCTCGAACTCACAGAGATCCTCCTGCCTCTGCCTCTCGAGTACTGGGATTACAGGCCTGTGTGCCACCACGCCCAGCTTCTTTCTTTCTTTCTTCTTTGTTTTGTTTGTTTGTTTGTTGTGGAAGTGTCTCACGTATCCCAAGATAGCCTGGGGTTTCCTATGTAGTCAAGGATGGCCTTGAACTTCTGATTATCCTTTGCAGATGAAATCAGGGGAAGGGGGAGCAGAGTTCATAGTCAGCCATGGTGAGGATGCAGGCCTGTCCTTTAGATCAGGGCTCTATGCCATCCGCCCTGGAAAAGGAGACGAGAGGGTGGGGTGGCAGCAGCAGGGTTGATAGGAAGACCTTTGTTTTGTTTTCCGAGACAGTGGAGGCCTGGCTGTCCTAGAACTCGCTCTGTACACCAGACTGGACTTGAGCTCAGAGATCTGCCTGTCTCTGACTCCCGAGTGCTGCAATAAAAAATGTACACCACCACACGCGTGGCTAATTATTTTTATTATGTATAATTTACTGTGTGTGTGTGTGTAGGCCGCAGGATGATTTACAGGAGTTGGTTTTTCTTACACCATGTGGGTCTCAGGTGTCATACTCAGGTCTGCAGCGCCTGTACCTGCTGAGCCGACTCTCTGGTCTTCACTCAGTCTCTGTCTTTAATGGGTGGGCTTAAAACCTAGAGACCCCTTCATGTTAAGGAAGCTCCCGGCCACTGAGCAGCACACCCATCCATTGTACTTTTTATTTTTGAGACAGTGTCTCCCAAACTTGCCAGCTTTGATCTCTTTCTGGAGCCTAAACTGGTTTTCACCTTTTGATCCCCCTGCCTCAGCCTTGTAAATACCTGGAATTACAAGCGTGTCCCTTCAGCCCAAAGAACTGATGGTTGCCAAGACAGATCTTTCTGCCGGGTAACGGGAGACCCACACCAGTCTTGAGGACACCAGGATCTGAAGTCTGGCCTGGGGAGCTCAATAACCAATAAGGATGTGTTTGGGGTGTGCAGGGTCGGGGGGGGGGGGTGGGGCGCTCCAGCTGCCACACTGCCTCTGGGGAGCTGTTCGCTTCTGAGTTCCCAAGAACTTTGTTTTGTGGACCTGCCCAGATGGTGGAATGCTCAAGAGTGGAGACACCTTAGCTGATCAGAACCAGAGTGGTTCTCAAGCTAGTATAGTCTGACTTTTCAGATGAAAACGGAGGCCAGAGAAGGCCGGGGGCCTGTGGATACCCCTAGAAAGCCGGTCTGAACAGGCTCGGGTTCCTGGACCCACGCCCTGTGGAAGCAAAGACTCTCTAGAGAGGGACTTCCGGTGAGCTTTTGGGAAACCGGGGAAAGGGATCGGAGTGACCACAGGCTTTAGCCTGGTCCAGGAGAGCACTCCCTCACCTTGGGGGTGGGGTGGTAAGTAAAGGGCGGCCTAAGTGGGCCAGGTCACAGTCGGTTTGCTTTCTTCTGGGTCTTCCAGGGCACCTGAGCTGTCATGCCCTGCCTGGACTTGGGCTGGGAAAAAGTCGAAAATGGCAGCGGTGGGGGTGGGGCTATGGGACCTTTCGGGTAGGGGCTTCAGTTGCCATCCCAGATCGTGGGGGGGTGGCGGGGTGGGTCTATTGATAACTGGAGAGAAGAGGCTTTTCTGGGCCTTCTTGTCCCCATCTTCCATACAGTGAGAGCCTCGAGGTAGCCCCCTTCCTGTTTTGCATCCTGACAAAGGGTGGCGTTCAGCTCTGTGACCTCCATGCCAGGCCCTGTGTATCCCCTGGGCTAGGAGCTTTGTCAGTGGGGAGTGGGGGATGGGGGGGGTGGGGGGTAGGGAGGAGTTGTAGGGGAGGGGGCTGCAAACCTGGTAACACTGATTCCCCACTCTTCACACAGTCGTTCTTCTGAGTGTGCGAGGCCCCTGGTTGTGCTGGACACCCTTGGCACTGGGGTGTAGACAAAAAGGAGGACACCCCCTTCCAACCACGTGAAGTTCTGAGCCCCAAGGTCATTTCCTGTCTCAACCTTCACACGATAGTTAGCTTTTTGGTTTTTGGTTTTTTTCAGGCAAGGTTTCTCTGTGTAGCCCAGGCTGTCCTGGAACTAGTTGTGTAGACCAGGCTGGCCTCAAACTGATAAGAGATCTACCTGCCTCTGCCTCCCCAGAACTGGGAGTAGTGGTGTGAGCTACCATAACCGAGTCGACAAGAATCGTTCGCTTTGTCAGTGTGACACAAGCTTAGACTGTCACGGGCAGAGAGTCTCAGTGACAGGTTGGCCTATGAGCATGTCTGCGGCTGGAGCCAGGGAATGACGGTAGTTTTAAATTAACTGATTCAGACCTGCCCAGACCGCTGTGGGCGGCACCATTTTCTCTTCTTGAGTCCAGAACTGCGTAAAGGAGAAACTGAGCTAAGCGCAAGGGAACATGCGAGCAGGTCTGCGTTCATTCCGCCTCCCCCACCCCCCACCTCTGTTTTTTTCGAGACAGGGTTTCTCTGTGTAACCTTGGCTGTCCTGGATTCACTTTGGAGACCAGGCTAGCCTTGAATTCACAGAGATCCACCTGCCTCTGCCTCCTGAAGGCTCGGATTAAAGGTGTGCGCCACCATGCCCGGCCCCCAAAAGCCCCCTTTTGTTGAGGTTCTATGCACAGCCACAGAAACGAAGCCAGGGTATTTCATGACTCTGTCCTTCACGGCTCTTTCAGGCATGTGCTTCTGGAAGGCAGGAGAGGGGGGAGGAGAGAGGCAGGTCACTGGAAGACATAGTACTGGTCACCTCCCAACAGCTTAAGTTTGAGATCCATCACACTGTCCATTCCAGCTGAGTTTAAATACCACTGGGAACGGAGCAACAGCATAAGACCCATCAGGGACCAGCAGAGCATCTCAACCGAGCAGGGAACATTTGCAAAGTAAGCTCCCATAGATTGCTGGGCAGTGGTGGTGCATGCCTTTAATCGGGACACTCGGGAGGCAGAGGCAGGCAGACCTCTGAGTTCAAGGCCGGCCTGCTCTACAGAGTGAGTTCTAGGACAGACAGCGCTATACAGAGAAACCCTGTCTCAGAAAGAAAAAAAAAAAAAAGGTTACTTTAGACTGAAATAGCATTCTGAAGCATGGCCAGTCAAGTGCCTACGGGCTGTAGCCTAGCACCTGTGAGTTTGCAGCCTAGACCCTGAGTTGTAATACCTGAAAGATTCAGGAGACCTCTCTGGCCTCTTCTGCTGTGAGGCCTGTGGCACTGCCCGGCTTCTGTCTGCTGGAGGACATGGGTTCTGATGAGTCCAGATGGGCTTGGGACTGGGCTGGCCTCTGGGACACACAGTGAACTGCACCATTCAGACTCTCCCAGGAGAAGGATAGCTATCTCTGGGAGTGGGGGGTGGGGGTGGGGTTGGGGGGTGGGAGTGGGGAGAGCTCAGTGGGGGAGGATGGTTCTCTGAGACTTCTGCTTCTTGCTCTCTGCCTGTCCCTAGGAAAGTGTTTCCTGCAGGAAGCTCTGCGGGGGTTCAGCTCAGCTGACATTGGATGGGGTTGACCTGGGGTGCCATGGGCTGAGCGAGCCATGCGAATGTCACCCTGGGCTGAATGTTTTCTACTTAGTCGCCCCGACAGCTTAATGAGGAGAGAAATAACCAGGCCAACTGCACCTCACCATGGAGGTCCTTCTGCAGGACACTTGGGCCTGGGGTTGATGATGGCCACAGAGGTCTCTGGTCCTCTGGCCATGCCTCAGCAAGGAAAAACAAAACAAAACAAAACAACAACAACAAAAAACAAGTGGGTGCCATTGATAGCCAGGAACTTCTGGGAGCTTTTGTGAAGAGGAAAGGGCATTTAAGTCACTTAGCTGAGCTAACAAACAAACAAACAGAAACCTACTCTGTGTGTGTGTGTGTGTGTGTGTGGGTGTGTGTGTGTGTGTCTGTCTGTCTGTCTGTGTGGTCCCTTCTGTCCTTTCACTAGATGAGATCCAAGGGTAGGGTCACAGGTCAGCACACTTGTCCACAAGCCCCCTTCCTCACTGTGCCATCTTGCTGGTCCCTCATCCACTCTTAGTTTTAAATATTTCTGGTTTTGTTAGTTGTTCCCTTGTTTGATAGGTTAGCTGAGGTTGTTTGTTTGTTTTTATTGTTTGTTACAAAGAACCCGCGTTTGGCTTTGTTGATTTCTTTTCCAGTTATCTTAACTATTGAACTTTTTTTTTTCTTCCTTTTTTCTGCCATTTTAAAGCTTGTGGCGCACGCCTTTAATCCCAGCACTCGGGAGGCAGAGGCAGGCGGATCGCTGTGAATTCGAGGCCAGCCTGGTCTACAAAGTGAGTCCAGGATGGCCAATGCTACACAGAGAAACCCTGTCTTGAAAAACAAAAAAAAAAAAAAAAAAAAAAAAGCTTTCCTTGGTATGTTTAAGGCCTGTGAGCAAATGCACTTAGCACTACATATTGCTGTGAGAATATTGGTTTTGCACCATTTTACATGCCTTCTTTTATGTTTGTTTTCTTTTTCTATACCGTCAAATATTCCGCAAATCCTGTCGGCGTTTTGTTAAACTGTTTTTAATCAGTTACTTAGTTATTGAGTGTGTGTGGGCATGTGTGCCACCACAGGAGTGTGTGGGGTCAGAGGGCGCCTCTGGAATGTTCGCTCTCTGGACCTCTGTGTTGGCTCTGGGAACTGCAGGTAGGCTTCCAGGCTTTCTCAGCAGGAACTTTTCCTGCTGAGTCATTTATTGATTTATTTATTTTGGTTTTGTTGTTGTTGTTGTTTGAGACAGAGTTTCTCTGTGTAGCTTTGGCTGTCCTTATAGCATTGTGTGTGTGTGTGTGTGTGTGTGTGTGTGCCGGGGTCTCATGTAGCCCAGGCTGACCTCTGGCTTGCTATGTAGCCAAACATGAGCCTCCCTCCAGCCTCCACAACCAAAGTGCCGGGACTGCAGGCCTTTGTCACCACTTGCAGTTTTATGAAGTGCTGGAGACAGAGTGCTTTGTACATGCCAGGCAAGCACTCTACCAACTGAGCTCCAGCCCCAGATGGATCCTACCTTTTTTTTTTTTTTTTTTAATTGTCAATTGGTTGTGGCTGAGTTGCTGCTGGGCTCCAGTATCCATTCTCCCTCTGGCAAAGTCATAAAAGGTTTCCCTGGGGCATAGTGATCTTGATTAGGACTGTTTCCCAGCCTCCCATGGTCTTTGAGAAGTAGAAATGGCATATGTGAAAACTTCAGGTGCTTCTCTTGAGACAAAAAAAACACAACTGGATATTCTATATTTCCTGTCTCTGCTGATAAAGAGGCAGATGCTGTGGGCAGCCATCTTGGACTATGGAGGAGAAGGCCCACACCACAGGGATCTGGATGAAACAACACCAGGAGCTTGTGTCCATGTCCCTGACACCTCACAACTCCAGCCATCACTTAGGAAGAAACAACATCCCTTACCCTTATTTTGGGTTTCTGTCAGCAGCTAAACCTGTATCCTAATATTACACGTTTGCTGAGATTCTTTCCTTTGCCTTTTTTGGTCCACATTTCTTCTGGGTTGAGGATCTCTTAGGGGCTTCTGGCAAGAAGAGTTTGTGCATGGAAAATGCTTGGCTTTTGTGTGTCAGAAAGTTTTCCCTCCTGCACCAACCATTCCATGGTAGTTTAGCTGGGTATGTTACTGGGCCATGATGCTTCAATTTTCTTAACATGCTAAAGTAATTGTTTTCTTGTGTATGTGTGTGGATAAACAGAATCCTGCCATGGATTTAATCTGCATTTCTTTGTTAGTTTTTACTCCCTCATGGTTAATTGTAAAATTTTCTCTTTGCTGTTCTGAGTTATGGCATATCTGAATTTCTTTCTCCTTCTTTCTTTCTTTCTTTCTTTTTTTGTTTTGTTTTGTTTTGTTTTTCAAGACAGGGTTTCTCTATGTTATCTTGGCCATCCTGGACTCGCTTTGTAGACCAGGCTGGCCTCGAATTCACAGCAATCCTCCTGCCTCTGCCTCCTAAGTGCTAGGATTAAAGGTGAGCGCCACCACACCTAGCTGCAGAATTTCTTTTTCTTTAAGTGAAAACTATTATTTTATGTGTATGGGTGTTTTGGTTGCATGTATGCCCGTGTGCCACATTTGTACCTGGTGCCTGAGGTGACCAGAAGAAGGTGTTAGATCTCTTGGAACTGGAGTTACAGATGGTTGTTTGTTACGATGTGGGTGTTGAGTATCAAATTTGGGTCCTCCAGGAGAGCTGATTCTCACTGTCTGTCTCTCTCTCTCTCTCTCTCTGTGTTTGTATCTTGAGAGTTTATGCCATGTGTGTGGGAAGTGATGGTAGAGGCCTGAAGAGGGGATCAGATCTGTACCCCAGCCCACAGTTAGAGTTACAGGCAGCATGTAGGTGCCGGGAATCAAACTCAAGCCCTCTGGAAGAGCAGCAGGTGCTCTTTCTTTCTGTTTGTTTGTTTGCTTAGTTTTGTTTTTTTCAAGACAGGGTTTCTCTGTGAAGCCTTGGCTGCCCAGGTCTCACCTTAACAACTGGGCCACCTCTCCATCTCTCCTTCGTCCAACTTCTCTTATTCACTGGGACTTGGCTGGGTGTTCTTGCATGTTGGGTTTTTGTTGTTGTTGTTGTTTGTTTTGGTTTTTGTTTTTCGAGACAGGGTTTCTCTGTGTAGCCTTGGCTGTCCTGACTCACTTTGTAGACCAGGCTGGCCTCGAACTCACAGCAATCCGCCTGCCTCTGCCTCCCAAGTGCTGGGATTAAAGGCATGTGTCACCATGCCCAGCAGGTGCATGTTCTTATTCCGAGAACCCAAGTCATTACTTAATTCCTTATAACTCCCAGTTAATACTTCTTCGAATCAATTTCTTGTCATTCCTTCTGTGTCATACTTCAGGAAGCCCATGTCATTTGTGCATTTGACCTTTTACTATTGTCTCCTCTTGTCCTTCTTAACTTCTATTTTAGGGTTCTTATAATTCGTTTTGTTTTGTTTTGGTTTGGTTTTTTGGTTTTTCGAGACAGGGTTTCTCTGTGTAGCCTTGGCCATCCTGGACTCACTTTGTAGACCAGGCTGGCCTCGAACTCACAGCCTGCCTCTGCCTCCCGAGTGCTGGGATTAAAGGCGTGCGCCACCAAGCCTGGCTCTGATTTTTCTTTTTTACTGTGTGTGTGTGTGTGTGTGTGTGTGTGTGTGTGTGTGTGTGTGTGTTGAGTGTGTATATATGTGGGTTCATATGAGAGAGAGTACGTATGTGGCATGTGGTCTGTGTCCATGTGTGCGTGCAAGTACAGGACATTGAGTGCCCTGCTTTGTTTGTCACTCTTTGCTTCATTCCCTTGAGACAGGACCTAGGTTGGCTTACAATAAGCCCCACTGAGGATCCTAGTTCAAGTCCCAGTGCTCACAACCATCTGCATCTCTGTCTTTAGAGCACCTGCCACACACATGCACGCACATGCGTGCACACACAAATGAATCTTCATGTTAATAAAATATGTATTCTGGGGGCTGGGGAGATGACTTGGGGGTAGAGCTTGCCGTGCAGGGGTGAGGGCCTATTGTTGTAGTTGTTTTATGTCTTTAGCTGTTTTTTTTTATAAAAGAATTATTTATTATGTACACAGTATGTATCAGATCACATTATAGATGGTTGTGAGCCACCCTCTCTATCTACGATCTGTTAGTCTGTCTGTCTGTCTGCCATGGGTCTAACTCTGCAGCTCTAGGGATCGGATCCAGTGTATCCCAGACAAGCTCGCTACCACTGAGGTAGGCTCCCTATCTCGCCCACACCTCTCCTCTGGTCTCCAGCTCTTGGTTGTGCCACCTGAGGTTCCTGGAGCTCCCAGTCTTTGGGTGGCTTTGCAGCTGGGGCTCAGTTATGGCCGTCTTCATCCTGCAAGTTTTTTTTCTTTGTGTGCTCACCTGTGGGCTCTCTGGAACCCTGGCTGAGGCCCAGGCTTTGGTCTTCAGAGTGCCTGCGTTGTATCTGCCCAGTGTATAAGGACACTTCTGTGTGTTAAATTCTTGCCTTGGGCATCTCCAGGGCAGGAGGAAGAGTAGAGTCTAAATTTAAAATCCAAACCCCTTGAGGCCAAGACTGTAGAAATCTCCAGGCCCTGGCAGTGGCCCCCCAACCTAAGGCATTCTTTTACCTTCTCGGGGACACTGTGGCTCTGCAGGTCTGGCTCTGAGTGGGGACTCACTGGCCACGTTTCTTGTCCCCACAGGGACTGTAAACTCCAGTCCTCAAGCCAGCCTGGCCAACGGCTGGCCCAGGCCCTCCCCCGCTGCAGCAATACTGGCTCGACATTCCTGCCTGGTTTTCAGCTTCTTTGTTGAGATCCCTAGGGAACTCCGTCCTTTCTAGCATGCTCAGCCATGCATTTAAAAGGGTGTTTGTTATATTTTCCCCGCTACCATTCCCAACCAGCACTTGTAGCAAAGGGGTTTTCTAAGCTGTTGCCAGAGATGGAAGTCCTGGGTTTTTGTTATTGTTGCTGTTACACACACACACAAATACACACACACACACACAGACACACACACACACACACCCCAAACCTCGATATCTTTGTATCTCTGCATTTCCCGGTAGCGCAGAGGACCCAGAGAGGCCCTGTGAATTTGAGGGAAATAGAACTGAATTGCTTGGTAGTTTAGCCACAGTCTTGGTGTCTGAAGCAGCCCTGGCTCTGAGGACTTGTCTGGGCTCTTCTTTGAGGATGCTTTGATAGAGCCCAGGGCCACACTGGCCCCGTGGACCAGCTGTAAACACATCAACCCATAGCTACCATATCTATACCTATACCCCGCCTCTCTCTCTCTTCCCCCACCCCCTGCCCGCCCAACCACTTCCTTCCACCCCCCCCCCCCCCCGCTGCTTTATTTTGAAACAAGGTCTCTCTATGTAATTTTGGCCGGCCTGAAACATGCTATGTAGGCCATGCTGACCTAAAACTCAAAGCAATCCACGAGCCTCTGTCTCCCGCATGCTAGGGTTAACGGAGTGACATTTATTTCTTTATGTGTGTGCACTTGTTACAGGGAGTATGTGGCGGTCGAAGGACAATCTGTGGTAGTTGCTTCTGTCAGTAAACGGTGAAGCGCCCACATTTTAGAACCAGGTGCTACCCCAGCCCACCTTCAGTGACCACGTCGTCACCAGCCGTCAAATGCGACACATTACCTCTGGGATCCTATGTACCTGCGGCCAACCTACCTTTCTGCTCCCCGATGGCTCAGCATTCCATCCCCTGGGGCAACTGGTAAGTTTGCCCTTTGGTTGGTATAAACGCTTCTGTGAATCCCTGAGTCTGAGGAAGCGACCATTGAGCGTCTGGTACCCCTCTGGTATTCTAGGAGGCTGGGGTTTCCCCAGCCATGGTCTTTAGGGTTGATCCTCTTCGCTGACCTCACCTCTGACCTTTTCTCTTGGGTGAGGCTTCACTTTTGCCTTTTGGCTTCACTTAAGAGCCTTGTCTCCGAGCCGGCCGTGGTGGCGCACGCCTTTAATCCCAGCACTCGGGAGGCAGAGGCAGGCGGATCGCTGTGAGTTCGAGGCCAGCCTGGTCTACAGAGTGAGTCCAGGACAGCCAAGGCTACACAGAGAAACCCTGTCTCAAAATATAAAAACAAAACAAAAACAAACAAACAAAAAAACAACTGGCCCAGCCAACTGGGGTCTCCAATGGAACAATAATACCCCAGGGGACATTCTAGCTAGAGGTCAACATACAACTTGCCTCTCTTGGTAAGACTGCCCTTAAGCCAGAAAACTAAGAGAAACACCAAGGGGTCCCCCAAGACAAACATGAAAAGGGATCTCCATTCTGAGAAGCCTCACAAAGGCCAATGTAGACCCTGAAAACCCAGAGGATAAACAGCTCCTCATAACCTACTCCCCCCCCCCCCCCCCCGAATGCTAACCCCACAGTCTTGGTGCTGGCCTTTAAGGTGTACCGTGGAAGAGAAGAAAAGGCCCATACACAAAAATAGCAAATGCTGGCCAAGGCCACTCAACCAACTTTGGCAACTACCTAGGCTCCCTCACCTCCTGAGGCCTGAAGACCACCAGGCCCCTGCTTCAAATGTGGTCAGGAGGGTCATCGGGCCTGGGCTTGCCCTGACCCCCCACTGGGTACCCTGGCCATGATCAAAGTGCCATCAAGAGGGACACTAGGCTGTTGATTGTCCCCTGTGTCCCTCAAGGTATGGGGACATCAGACCTAGATTATCCTCCAGCCATCCTACAGCCACGGATGATGACTGTAGGGGCTTGGGTTCCACCGCTCTCATCTCCACAGGGTACCCCATAGTCATATGGTATCAGGGTGACCCATCTCCTTCCTCCTGGACACCAGCACCACTTACTGGGTACTGATGGAGTTTTGGGGATCCCCTCTCCCCATTTCCCTATTGTTGGGGTAGGGGGACAGTCTTACCAACCCCACCAGACCCCACTAGTCAGTTACATTTTCAGGGGTGTTCTTTGGATGGTGACAATCTGTCCTGTCCCCATATTGGGAAGGGATCTTCTAGCCAAAATGGTAGCCTCTATTTTCCTTCCTCTCCCATTTGCCTGACCCCAAGCTCACTCCCAGCTTTTTTCCTCCTTCTCCTAGCCATCCAACCTACTGGTTCCAACATACCATTTCCCTTGACAGCCTCTCACATGGACCCCCCCCCCCAAATCTGGCATACCCAGACCCCTTCTGTTACCAAACACCATTGCCCTGTCATCATCCAATCACAGGCTCCTGCCTAGGACTTCACCCAAGCTCAGTACCCACTCTCACTCCACAGCCTCAGGGGACATAAGCCAGTCATTTCTGAACCCTAAGAGCACCCACATCTTCCTTCTTGTTTTGTTTTGTTTTGTTTTTTTGAGACAGGGCTTCTTTTGTGTAGCCTTGGCTGTCCTGGACTCACTTTGTAGGCCAGGCTGGCCTTGAACTCATGGCAATCCACCTGCCTCTACCTCCCAAGTACATCTTCCCTCTTTAACACCCCTGTGCTTGCAATTATAAAGGCCAGTGGGGCCCTCTTGCCTGGCTCAAGACCCCTGGCTCATCAGTTCTGCAGTGGTCTTGTTCTACCCTGTCATAGCTAACCCTCACACTCTCTTTTCCACTGTCTGCTCAGGGACCTCCCGTTTCTTAGTCCTGGACTGACCCTGATACCCTCTTCTCTATGCAACCTACCTGGACTGTCCTACCCCAGGGGTTCTAGGACAACCCCCAGCAAAAACGTAGATGACCTTCTTTACTGCAGATTGTCCCTATACATTACTCAAATTGACACCTCTCCTCTTCCAAGTTTCTTTCTTTTTAAAAAATATTTATTTATTATACAGTGCTCTGCCTGCATGGACACGGCATGGCAGAAGAGGGCATTAGATCACATCATAGATGGTTGTGAGCCACCATGTGTTTGCTGGGAATTGAACTCAGAACCTTTGGAAGAGCAGTCAGTGCTCTTAACCCCTGAGCCATCTCTCCAGCCCCTCTTCCAAGTTTTTTGTCCGGCAGGGGCTACAGAGTCTGGCCATCTACGGTCCAAAGGTCTACCCATCAGGTCACTTCCTTGGGCCTATTACTCCAACCCACAAAACCATTACCTTGGATAGAAATCACCTAACCCATCTCGTTTCCCTCTATGTAACAGATGAAGAGGGATACGCCGTAGGGGTCCTAGGTCCTAGGCTGCCCACTGGGACCTTCCTTTGCATCTGAGGTATCCCTGTAAAAGAAATTAGACCTTACAGGCTGGGGAGATGGCTCAGAGGTTAAGAGCCTTCGGGTCACCTACCACTATCATCTCTGCCCACAACCTGTTCTCACTTCCTAATGTACAACGGCTTACAAACTCTCCTTCCTTCCCAGGCTCTCTCTCCCGGTGGCACTAGTGGAAGATGCCACACTAACTTTGCAGTGGCACCAGTGGAAGATGCCACACTTACTTTGCGGTGGCACTAGTGGAAGATGTCACACTTACTTTGCGATCATTTCCACCCCCCAACACCCCAAATCTTCCCCATCAAACACAGACCACTCCCCATCTTGTTCTTGAATTGAAACCTTTGAGGAACTACTGCCCCAACCCCTCATACATACAGGAGGGCACGCTGCCATCTATACCAGGCCATCTATACCTGGTACACAGATGGCATCTCCTTTCTATAGAAGGGGGCAAAAGAGCGGGCTGTGCCATAGTGTCAAATACGGAAGTGGCTGAGGCACATGTCCTCCCTGCCCGACAACTAACCAACAGGCTGCACCAATAGCTCTCACCGGTGCCTTCTATTTGGCACAAGGACAATCCCTGACCGTCTATACAGATCCCAAATATGCCTTTCACACCCTCCTGTCTCACGCTGCCATCTGGGAAGAGCCTGGGCTGCTTACAACAAAAAGAGGATCACTAACCAAGGCAGACCAAATTACGGCCATGCTAAAAGCCTCCCCATCTCTCACTGTTGGTCTTACCAGCTCCTTTCCCTTAGATCCATCGACTCTGAGGGAAACAACCGAGCCAATGACGTGGCTAGAGCTGTGGCCCTTGGAGGCCCAGACCTGTCTCACCCACCACAGGGACAGCCTTGCATTGTCACCCATATCCCCACGCTCACCCTCTGATGCTGCCACAAGTTCACAGACATACCTGCACTCCATAGTGAGTTCCAGGACAATCTAGGCTGCCATGTGAGACTATGTCTCAAAAAGTAATAAAATAAAGCCAAGCATGCTGGTGCATGGCTTTAATTTCAGCACTCTGTGAGTTGGAGTTTGGTCTACATAGTGAGTTCCAGGATAGCCAGGGCTAAGTAGAGAGATCCTGTCTCAAGATCCATCCCCACAAAAAAAAAACAAAAAACCCACAACAAAATAAAACAAACACAATGGTTGAGAATGTCATTCTGTCTCACAAGAGGATCTTTTCAAGGCATAATTCACCAAAGCTTGATGGTAAGTGTCTGGGAGCAAAGTGTCAAAGGTCACAGGGTCAGGTGGCAAAACACCAAAGGTTCCAAAGGGGTTCAGCCCCTGCCTGGGTCAGGGAGGACTTGGAAGTGAACTCACCCTCATCCTGTGTCCTTGGATTGATCTCCTACAGGCCCAATGCCTGCACCCCACACCCTCCACCCCTCTAGGAGAGAGCAGGGAGGGAGCCGTGATAGGACAGCTTCCTGGAGGTGGTGCAACTCAACACTCACTCAGAGACCTCCAGGCCCCAGATGTGAGCTTCTGGCACAGACCAGACCTGGCTGAACCTCATCACTGACTTGCTTGGCAAAGCGTGCTGGCAAACCCAGGTTTACTCTGGGTCATTTGCATCTCATTTGCATTGATCTGCATATGTGGCGGCACAGCCTGGTCTCTTATGCATTTAAATTGCGAGTTATTTGTCTCTCTTTGAAAGCTCTCATTTTCCCCCCAAGGGGATTTGGCCCCATTTCCCCTGGTCCCCCTTTTAACAAAAATCTGTTGAGGTCACTCAGCTTAAGGGAAAGCCTCAGAGCTGGGGTGCAATGATGGGAGTTTGCTCTTTGGATTTCTAGAACCATTCTTTAAAAAAAAAAAAGTACTGATGGCCGGATTGGGCACATGTCCCTTGTGCTACAGATGAGGAGACTGAGGAGGAAAAGAGAGTCAGTGGGATGTCCAGTCTTAGCTTGTTGGAAGCAGGAGTCAGGGGTCAGGGCTTCTGATGGCAGGCTGGGAGGGCCCTGAGAGGACATCTTTCTGTACTTGGAGGGAGGGGGTCCAGACAGGGACAAGGTCTCCTGGAAGGGTTACCTAGCTAGTCAAGATATCTGCAGTGGCTTCCACAGCCCCATTCAAAGACAGTGGGTCCCAAGCTGGACATGGTGCCACAAGCCTTTAATCCCAGCACTCGGGGAGGCAGAGGCAGGCGGATTGCTGTGAGTTCGAGGCCAGCCTGGTCTACAAAGTGAGTCCAGGATGGCCAAGGCTACACAGAGAAACCCTGTCTCGAAAAACCAAAAAAAAAAAAAAAAACAAAAACCAAAAAAAAAACCCACCCCAAACAAACAAACAAACAAAAGCCGGGCATGGTGGCACACGCTTTTAATCCCAGCACTCGGGAGGCAGAGGCAGGCAGATTGCTGTGAGTTCAAGGCCAGCCTGGTCTACAAAGCGAGTTCAGGACAGCCAAGGCTACATAGAGAAACCCTGTCTCGAAAAACCAAAAAAAAAAAAAAAAAAAAAAAAAAGAAAGAAAGAAAAGAAAAACCAAAACAAACAAACAACAACAAAACAAGCAGACAAACAAACAAAGACAGTGAGTTCCACCACATGGTGCAGCTGTGGGTGATCTAGTCCAAATGAGAAGGCTCCCTACAAATTCTGAGTGTTGTAATTTTTTGTTTTTTCTTATTTAGGTTATTTGAAGCCAATCAAATGAGCATCACTATGCAGCCATGAACTGGGTAGGTGGCTTCCTCTTGCCCTCCCTTGGGGCACATCCTAGAAGGTTCTGGTCCCTTCCTGAGCTTATGTATCTACAGAAGTTACTCTCTCAGGCAATGGCGGTGTGTGTGCTCTGCAGCATCACCAGAGCACTACTCATCTCTCTGCCTCCTGAGGAGGGATGCCATGCCGGGACCAGCTACCTTACCCTCCTCCCTCCATGATGGAGGGAGAGGCCTGCTCACTGCAGCAGGGGGGCTGCCACTGCAGGGAGAGGCCTGGTCACTGCAAGGAGGGGGGCTGCTCACTGCAAGAGGGGGCTGCTGACTGCAGGAGGGGCTGCTGACTGCAAGAGGGGCTGCTGACTGCAAGAGGGGGGCTACTCACTGCAGGAGGGGGCTGCTGAGTGCAGGGAGGGGGCTGGTCACTGCAGGAGGGGGTTGGTCACTGCAGGGAAGGGGCTGCTCACTGCAGGAGGGGGCTGCTCACTGCAGGAGGAGGCTGCTCACTGCAGGAGGGGGCTGTTCACTGCAGGAGGAGGCTGCTCACTGCAGGAGGGGGCTGTTCACTGCAGGGAGAAGGCTGCTCACTGCAGGAGGGGGCTGTTCACTGCAGGAGGAGGCTGCTCACTGCAGGAGGGGGCTGGTCACTGCAGGAGGGGGCTGTTCACTGCAGGAGGGAGCTGGTCACTGCAGGAGGGGGCTGCTCACTGCAGGAGGGGGCTGGTCACTGCAGGAGGGGGCTGTTCGCTGCAGGAGGAGGCTGCTCACTGCAGGAGGGGGCTGTTCACTGCAAGAGGGGGCTGTTCACTGCAGGAGGGGGCTGTTCACTGCAGGAGGGGGCTGTTCACTGCAAGAGAGGGCTGGTCACTGCAGGAGGGGGCTGTTCGCTGCAGGAGGAGGCTGCTCACTGCAGGAGGGGGCTGTTCACTGCAAGAGAGGGCTGGTCACTGCAGGAGGGGGCTGGTCACTGCAGGAGGGGGCTGGTCACTGCAAGAGGGGGCTGGTCACTGCAGGAGGGGGCTGGTCACTGCAGGAGGTGGCTGCTCACTGCAGGAGGTGGCTGCTCACTGCAGGAGGGGGCTGCTCGCAGCAAACACTGCCTTTACTAAGCTTCTTGCTCTGTGCAGGCACTGATCCAGGCCTGTACTTGACTTGCTCTGCCTGCCCCACAGGGCTGTTCTCTCTTGCTGAGGTTTGGGTAAAATGTGCCCCTCCCCCATTCACCATCAAGGGCTCCTGTGTGAAAGGCATGGTTCCTATTTTGGTGCCACATGCCTTTAATCCCAGCACTTAGGAGGCAGAGGCAGGTGGATCGCTCGGGAGACTTTTGGAGGTGGAGCCTTACTGAAGGATGCAGGCCAATGAGAACATGTTCATGCATCTAATGGGACCCTGACTTTCTCTCTGTCTGTGTTTCCTACCAGATAGGAGACAAAGTAGCCTCTTGCAAAAATGACTTTTCTCATTGTGGACGAGAAGCCACCTAAGGAAAGAAGAGCTCTTTTTGGCTTATAGTGTGGGGTGCAGTTCATCATGAAGGAGATGGCATGACGGCAGACATGTGAGGCAGCAGTCCTCCTAGCCCAGGAGTACCTAAATTTCCCAGCGTCACTCCAACAAAATGCCACAGTCTGAGTGGCTTACTGCTGCACAAGAAGTCAGGAGTCTGCAGTGAAGGCGCCGGCAGGTTGGTGAAGGCACCGGCAGGCTGGTGAAGGCACAGGCAGTTTGGTGAAGGCACAGGCAGGTTGGTGAAGGCACAGGCAGGTTGGTGAAGGCACCGGCAGGCTGGTGAAGGCACAGGCAGTTTGGTGAAGGCACCGCAAGGTTGGTGAAGGCACAGGCAGGTTGGTGAAGGCACCGGCAGGTTCGAGAAGGCACAGGCAGGTTGGTGAAGGCACAGGCAGGTTGGTGAAGGCACAGGCAGGTTGGTGAAGGCACAGGCAGGTTGGTGAAGGCGCCGGCAGGTTGGTGAAGGTGCTGGCAGGTTGGTGAAGGCACAGGCAGGTTGGTGAAGGCGCCGGCAGGTTGGTGAAGGCACAGGCAGGTTGGTGAAGGCACACTTCCACTGTGGTCTCCTAGCTTCTCCTGACAGCTGCAGCTGCTGTGCTGCCTCTGGTGGTGCAGCCTGTGGCGGCTTCTTCTTCTTCTTCTTCTTCTTCTTCTTCTTCTTCTTCTTCTTCTTCTCCATCTTTTTCTTCTGAGACAGAATTTCTCTGTAGCCCTGGCTGTCCTGGACTCACTTTGTAGACCAGGCTGGCCTCGAACTCACAGTGATCCTTCAGCCTCTCGAGTGCTGGGATTAAAGGTGGACACCACCACCGCCCAGCTCCTTGGCTCCATTTTTACCTGCTGTCCTTCCTCTGGCTCTACCTCTTCCTACAAGGGCACAGACTAGAAAGTGCCTCCTTCGCTCTAGGGCAGAATGACCTGTCACATTCCCAGGTAGTGGGAAGGGTTAGGACTTTGGCTTTACCTTAAGTATGGGTGGTGGTGGTGATAGAAACTTCTTTTTAAAATTGAAGCAAAAATTCTAGGCCAGGTCTACATCTTTAATTCCAGAATTTAAGAGGCAAAGGCAGCAGATCTCTGTGAGTTCGAGACTAGCCTGACCTACTGAGCAAGCTCCAGGACAGCCAGGGCTGCACAGAGAGACTATGTCTCAAAAACAAAAACAAAATATAATAATAATAACAACAACAACAACAATAATAATAGAAATCAAATTCTAAGCTGGAAAAATACAATACCCGAAGTTGGCCATTCATTGGACAAGGTAAAAGCACATTAGAATGTTGGGAGTGACACCTCACGCCCGTCACCCCAGCACTTGGGTGGTGGGAGCAGAAAGATCAAGAGTTCACAAGGTCACCCTCGCTGAGTGTCTGTTTCAAACAACATCAAAAAAAAAAAAAAAAAAAAAAAAAAAAAAAAAGTTTTACTCAGTTCAGAAAGGATCCCTATGGGTGGGAAAATGGCCGAGCAAGGAGTGCCTGCTGCCAAGGCCCCAGTCATATTAGCAGGGCCTACGTGAGAGAGGAAGGGAACCGGTTCTCCACAGGCTGTCCCCTGACTCCTACATGTTCACTGTATTCACTGTGGCATGCATACCGGTGAGTGTACACTCTGGATTCTCTCTCCTTCTGTCTTACACACATACCCAAGTGTGACTACACACACACACACACACACACACACACATATACACACACACACACACACACACACACGAGAAATAGGTAAATAAATATTTCTCCTTTTTTGTTTTTTGTTTGTTTTTTCTAGACAGGGTTTCCCTGTGTAGCCTTGGCTCTCCTGGCTGGACTCTCTCTGCAGCCCAGGCTGGCCTCGAACTCACCTACCTCTGCCTCCCTGTGTTGGTTTTTTTTTTTTTTAAGATTTTTATTTATTTTATGTATATGTGGGTTCTGCCTGCACGTACCCAGAAGAGGGCACAAAATCTCATTATAGATGATTGTGAGCCACCTTGTGGTTGCTGGGAATTGAACTCAGGACCTCTGGAAGTGCAGACAGTGCTCTTAACCTCTCAGCCATCTGCTTAAATGTTTATTTGGGGGAAAAAAAAAAAATAGACCAGTGAGTTTAAGGCAGGTCTAATTATCTACAATGAAGCTCATAGAACAAAGGGTAGGGAGAAAAGAAACAAAGTGTCAATGACCCAATGGGCCCCAGACCTGCCATCTGAACCTCAGAGGGGCAAGACCCAGAACCAGGAAGAAAACCAATGTTTTACGGAATTGGCAGAAAATATTCCAAGTTTACCTGAAAAAAGTTACCTGTGGGGAAGTTCAGTGACTGGAAAGGATGAGTGTAAAGAAAATCCCATTAAGGGGGCTGAAGAGATGGCTCAGAGGTTAAGAACACTGTCTGCTCTTCCAAAGGTCCTGAGTTCAATTCCCAGCAACCACATGGTGACTCACAACCATCTATAGTGAAGTCTGGTGACCTCTTCTGGTGGGCATGTGTACATGCAGGCAGAGCACTGTATAAATAATAAATAAATAAATCTTGAAGAAGAAAAAAAAAAAAGAAAGAAAATCCCATTAAGTATACGTGACCAGATGCCAAGAAGAAAGGACCGAGTGCTTGGCTGTGTGGAGCACTGCTTAGCGGCTCACAAGGGTTTTTGTTTGTTTTGTTTTGTTCTGGGAGGGGGACTGTTGAGATAGGGTCTCTCTACATAGCCCTGGCTGTTCTGTTAAAAAAAATATGGTTTAAGGGCTAGAGAGATGGCTCAGTGGTTAAGAGCACCATCTGCTCTTCCAGAGGTGCTGAGTTCAATTCCCAGCAACCACAATCTATAATCATAATTATCTATAATGTGATCTGGTGCCCTCTTCTGGTGTGCAGGTGTACATGCAGGCAGAGCACTGTGTACATAATAAATAAACAAATCTTTAAAAGAAAGAAAGAAAGAAAGAAAAAGAAAGAAAGCATTTTCAGAATGGAGAAAGCAGCGCATGGAGATGGCTCAGCCGATTAGGTCTGAGACTTGAGATTGCTCCCTGGGACCTGCATGGGAGAGAAAAACCCTCTGGCTTCACAGAAGCAGCAGGGCACGTGAGCACCACTCCACGCAGTGCCAGTAGGAGTAACAACTAGTAAGAATAACAAGAAAACAGAAAGTATGCAGGTCTTTGAGGCCCATGGAGTAATGCAGTGTTGGACTTATCAAAACACAATGTATGGCCAAGTGGTGGTGGCGCACGCCTTTAATCCCAGCACTCAGGAGGCAGAAGCAGGCGGATCACTGTGAGTTTGAGGCCAGCCTGGTCTATAAAGCGAGTCCAGGACAGTCAAGGCCACACAGAGAAACCCTGTCTCAGAAAAACAAAAAACAAACAAACAAACAAAACAAAAAAACTCCACAATGTGTGGCCAGGTGGCGGTGGTGCAAACTTTTAATCCAAGCACTTGGGAGGCAGAGGCAGGTGGATCTCTGTGAGTTTAAGGCCAGCCTGGTCTACAGAGTGAATTCCAGGACAGCCAAGGCTACACATATGTAATCAAAGACAGAAAATCCAAAAAAACCAAAAAACAAAAAACAAAAACAAAAACAAAAACAAAACAAAACCCAAACCACAACTTGTGGCCACAGTTTCAGGCAGGAGGCTGTGGCATCCTTTCATAAGGCTCCTTCGTGGTGATGATGCCATTGAGCCTTGCAGGTAAGCTGTGCTGCTTTAAAAAGCACGAACGAGGGCTAGATATGACTTAGCAGGTAAGAACATTGACTATTCTTGCAGAAAACCTGGGTTCAATACCCAGGACCCACACGATGGCTGACAACCATCTGTAAATTCAGTTCCAGAAGATTCAATGCCCTTTTCTTTTCTTTTCTTTCTTTCTTTTTTTTTTTTTAATATTTTATTTAATTTTAATTTATGTGTGTTGGTGTGTGGGTGTCAAATTTTGGAGTTACAGACAGTTGTGAGCTGCCATGTGGGTGCTGGGAATTGAACCCGGGTCCTTTGGAAGAGCAGGCAGTGCTCTTAACCACTGAGCCATCTCTCCAGCCCCAATGCCCTTTTCTTACATCTGAGGACACACACACACACACACACACACACACACACACACACACACACACACACTGCACAGACATATATGCAGACCTAACACCAATAATACATAAACTAAAATAAATAAACAAAAAAATATAAAGAAAAGAAACATTATAGAGCAGTTATTGTAGTTGGGAACAGTGCACTCTCCTCTGGCCTGCAGTGCTACTGGGAAGTGGTGGAGCCTTCTGAGGGTAGAACCCATTGTAACAACATGAGATCGCTGGGGTTATGTTCCTGAAACGGACATCGGGACCTCAGAGTCTCCATTATCTTTTCTTTCTCTGTTCCCTGAGAAGCCCTCTTCTGTTATGCCTCCTGCTGTTCTCCACAGGCCCAGGGCAGCAGAGTCAAGTGCCCCATACTTTCTTCCTTTTCAGCTAATTACCTCAGTTATTTTGTTATAGTCACAGGAACTTAACGTAGTAAGATGTAAAGAAGCATATGTATAAAATAACAGTGGGAGCAGAGTGACATTTATGAAGGCTCATTACATGGGACAGGAAGGTACAATCTACTGGGGGAGGCTGAGTAGAAGGATCCTTACATTTATAGCCTGCTTGAGATACAGAGTGAAAGCCTGTGTCAAAGTGAAAAGTAAAGAATAGGACTTGGGATATCACTAAATGGTAGATGCTTGCTTAGCATGCATGAGGGCCTGGGTTCAACCTCAATTGTGTGTGTGTGTATGTGTGTGTGTGTGAGAGAGAGAGCGTGTGTGTGTGTGTGTGTGTGTGTGTGTGTGTGTGTGTGTGTGTGTGTAATGAGATAATAGATAACAAGGTGGTGGGCTTAGACCACCTTATAACACTAAGCACTAAGAACACTACACTACACGTAAATGGACTAGTCACTCCACTTAAAGGCAGAGATCATGAGAGTGGATTCAAAGGGAGCCATGTCAGACATTTGCTCTGCAAGAGTTAAACAAGATCGAATCAAAGCTCCAGCACAAGCCCGGTCCACAGAGGACTTTTCCTAAAGGAACACTTTAAACTCTTTCTAACATCAGTACTGTTTTCCTTGATGCCTGTTGAAGCCCAAGATCCAAGCCAGAACTTAGCACTCAACCTACCATCTTGGCTAGGGTCAAGGGCCGCCTGTGCCCAGCCGCTGTGTGTGGGTCAGAGGTCCAGTTTTCAGAAGTGGGCAATGACCTGTTCCAAGAGGGCCAGGGCATGTCCAAGACACATATGGATGGATTCACAAATCCATAGTTGATGTCTGCTGCTGATCTTCTGAGCTAGCTGCGGCGGGCGTGGCACCTCCTGTTTCCCTGATCCTGCTGCCAACCAGGAAGCTGCTGCCTGGACTTAATCCTTCTTCTCCAAGTTGCAAGTCACATTCTTCTCCTGGGGACACTTATGCTCTCTGGCCTGGAAAGTCAGTCCCTTTTCATCCCAGGGCTCCAGTTCCCTAGACCAAACAGGAACATTTAGATTTTAGGTGGCAGGTTTTGGGTAGGGAGACAGTGTTCTCCAGGGTCTAGGCAGAGAAAGCTTGTGTTTAGTCTCTGTTATTCTTGGTAGGCCAAGAATCTAAGTTACTACTCGGGCTTGATGGTCTATGAGAGCCAGAAAGGGGGCCATGGAACCCCGAGCTGACCTCTCATCTCCTTCCAAATGTGACACAAAGAGGCTGTCATCTTTGTTGTTTTTTTTTTTTTTTTTTTTTTTAAAGATTTATTTATTTATTATGTATACAATGCACATCAGATCACATCATAGATGGTTGTGAGCCACCATGTGGTTTCTGGGAATTGAACTCATGACCTCTGGAAGAGCAGACAGTGCTCTTAACCACTGAGCCATCTCTGCAGCCTGAGGCTGTCATCTTTGGAGCAGGGATTGTTGTGTGACCCTGATGAAGCACCAGTGGAATTCCCAGTCCAGAACTTCTAGCAATAAACTCAGCTAACTCTTTCTTTCCTCCCCACCCCCACCCCCAAGATGGGGTTTCCCTGTGTAGCCTTGGCTGCCCTGGACTTGCCTTTGTAGACCAGACTGGCCTCAAACCCACAGAGATCCGCCTACCACTTCCTCCCGAGTGCTGGGGTTAAAGGTGTGTGCCACCACTGCCTGGCAACATTAGAGGTTTTTTGTTTGTTTGTTTGGTTGGTTTGGTTTTTCAAAATAGGGTTTCTCTGTGTAGCCCTGGCTGTCCTGGACTTTGTAGACCAGGCTGGCCTTGAACTCAGAGAGATCTGCCTACCAAGTGCTGGCATTAAGGGCATGTTCCACCACACCTGGCTCAACTAACTGTTAATGATGGAGTTGAAGATGATTCATTACAGCAGCCCAAACTGAGACACCTTGGCAGGTCAGGAATCTAGCATCTTCTATTGTAAAAATCTTTCATTTCAAAGTCCTTTCCCACTCCATTTTTTCTATTAGATTGTAGGCTATTTCCTCTTTGTCTCCCCCTGCCCCCGCCCCATGTGCATGTGTGCGTTTTCTCAATCAGTGATTGATGGGGGAGGGTCCAGGCTGTTGTAGGTGGGGTCATTTCTGGGATGGTCGTCATTGGTCCTATAAGTAAGGAGGCTGGACAAGCTGTGAGGATCAAGCCAGTAAGCAGCACTCCCCCATGGCCTCCCTTTACATCAGCTCCTGCCTCCAGGTCCCTGCCGAGTTTGAATTCCTTCCTTGGCTTATTTCATTGCCCTGTGATTCAGGATAGTTAAGCCAAATACACCTGTTCCTCCCTGAGTTGCTTTTGGTAATAGTGTTTCATTACAGTAATAGTAACCCAAAGACAAATACCACCATCAAGAGCACCTTGGGGAGGAAAGAATTTATTTCATCTTAAGGTTTATAGTTGTCATTAACAGAAGTCAGGACAGGAACTCAAGCTGGAACCCGAGACAGGAACTGAAGCAGAGACCACAACGACTGGATGTCTCTGCACTCTCAGTCTGGTGCTGGAGTCCTGGAGGGTTCAGTCTACTTGGGAATCCCGAAGATGCTGGATTTTATGTCAGCTGCAGCAACAGGATAGATGAACTTGCCAGCAAGAATGAATATAAGAAGGCAAAATGCAAAGCTTCCTTTTCCATGTCCTTTATCCGTGGCTGCCACCAGAAGATGTGGCCTAGATTTAGGGTGGGTCTTCCTGTCTCAAATAATCAGGTTAAGAAAGTCCCTCTCAGGAGTGCCCAGCAATTTGACTGTAGTTAATTCCACACGTGGTCAAGTTGACAACCAAGGTGTAGCCATCATAGTGTCAGTGGTAGCTTGGCAAGGAGGCCCTGACTCTGGTCAGAGACACATCATCTGGCTGTGTTGTGCTATCTTTCTTTGCATAAATCTCAGCCACATTTTTTTTAATGTTTTTTTTAATATATTTTATTTATTGTATATGAGTGTTTTATCCGCAGAAGAGGGCATCAGATAACATTATAGATGGTTGTGAGCCACCATGTGGTTGCTGGGAATTGAACTCAGGACCTCTGGAAGAGCAGGTGGTGTCCTTAACCACTGAGCCATCTCTCCAGCCCAAATCTCAGCCACATTTTAAAGGAGTTTTACTTTTTAAAAAGTTATGTGTGTGCCTGTGTGTAGGTTGTGCTCATGAATACAGATACCAGTGGAGACAGAAAGAAAGAAAGACAGACAGACAGAAAGATAGACAGAAAGAG
Organism: Acomys russatus; assembly: GCF_903995435.1. Taxonomy (NCBI): domain Eukaryota; kingdom Metazoa; phylum Chordata; class Mammalia; order Rodentia; family Muridae; genus Acomys; species Acomys russatus. The sequence continues at coordinate 52,649,359 of NC_067160.1, forward strand.
ACAGAAAGACAGACAGACAGAAAGAAGAAAGAAAGGAAGACAGACAGGAAGAAAGAAAGAAAGAAAGAAAGAAAAGGTGTTGGGTCCCCTGGAACTGGAGTTAGAGCCAGTTCTGGATACTGGAGCAGAACTCAGGCCGTCCACAAGTAGTCAGTGCTCTTAACCACTGAGAACAATCTCTTAGCCACATTTTTAAATCCACGACTGGAATTCTTTCCTCCCAGAATACAAGCTCTGTGAAGAAAGGAGCAGCTGGGTTTTCTCTCCTCACCCCTGCAACATTCCTACAGTAAGTGCTGGGGAGTGCGCAACATGGATGCTTGCTGAATGACTTATTGACTTCAGCGTATACGACCCCACACTGTGTTGACTGGAAGACAGGGAGAAGACCAGGGCTGGACTGGACTCCGGGTTTGTTTTCTTCGAGATATGGTCTCATGATGCAGCTCTGGCCAGCCTGGAACACACTGTGTAGACCAGGATGACCTCCAATTCAGAAAGATCTGCCTACCTCTGCCTCATGAATGTTGGGATTAAAAGCCTGTGCCACCACACCTGGTTTCTTCAGGATCCTTGAGGCAAAGACTGTAGGAAGCGAGACCCTCAGCTGTCAACATGCTTGAAGAGCAGGCAGGATTCAGTTGAATTCGTCCGTACTTCCAACCAGGAGCCTGGGAAGCAAGGGGGGTGGGTGGGTGGTAGGGAGTCAGGCCTGTAAAAAGTCACCTGAGTAGATGTGGAATCGTGTATTCTTTCCCCTAACCCTCCAGGTATAGGCATGCCTAGCTGTAAGAAGGGACACAAAAGCCAGAGGTGGTGGCATTCACTGGTGATGCTGGCACCTGGGAGATAGAGGCAAGAGAGTCAGAAGTTCAAGGTCATCCTCAGATTCTTGGTGAATTCACAAAACACAAAAACAACAACAAAAGTAAAATAAACAATACAGAAAGACTCAGAGCAGGACCTCAGGGAGTGGGTGTAGACAGCCCGCAGACTGGCCTCAGGTCTCTTGCTTTACTCACAGTTGTTATGTGTTATATATATGGTATAGGTGTGGAACAGAGAGCTTTGTGAGGCTGGCTCTCTCCTTCCACCTCAGGTGCTCAGGCTTAACTATGAGCACATTTATTTATTTATTTATTTTGGTTTTTCAAGACAGAATATCTCTGTGTCACCTTAGCTGTCCTGGACTGGCTTTGTAGACCAGGCTGGCCTCGAGTTCACAGAGATCTGCTTGTCTCCGCTTCCCAAGTGCTGGGATCAAAGGCGTGCGCCACCACCGTCTGGCTGCATGTGCACCTTTATTGGCGGCGCCATCTTGCTGGCCCCAGTTCTTTGCTATTCATCCCAGTCAAGATCTAGAATGTTCCCATCACTCTAAGGATTCTTCTTTTGCTCTCCTTTTTTTTTTGTTTGTTTGTTTTCGAGACAGGATTTCTCTGTGTAGCCTTGGCTGTCCTGGACTCACTCACTTTGTAGACAGGGCTGGCCTCGAACTCACAGTGATCTGCCTGCCTCTGCCTCCCGAGTGCTGTGATTAAAGGCATGTGCCACCTTACCTGGCTTGCTCTTCTTTATAATTGCAACATTTCCCTACTTTTTCATTACTCCCAGCCACCCAGAGGGTCCCTCAGTGACCCTGAACCTTTCTTCCATTCTGCACATTTTGCTGAGTCCCTCAAATACATTGCGGTTCCAGCCCGTGTTGATCGGCCTGACGGGCTCCACCCTAGTAGGTGGCCCCTGCCCTTCCCATGTCACAGTGAACCAACAGGCCATCCAATGCCAGGTCAGTGCTCTGGGTGACCAGGGCCAGAGTATAATTTCAAGAAGACAAGGGTGCTGAGTACGGAGGGGGCAGGGGCAGCTAGCACCAGGTGACTCCGGTTCTCCACCCACTGCGACCCTTCTGGGGTGGGGTTCCCACTATTCCCTCCCACCTCAGCCTCATCTATCTCCTCAGCAGAAATGGTCAGAAGCCGTGATGGGTGGGGCGCTGCTTGGTCAGTGAGATGTTGTGTGGCTCCTGCTGAGCCACTGTGTGGGAGCCCCGGGGTCGCCCTGGGTGAGTGGGGGAGGCTCACACCCCGCATCCATGAAGATGCAACGGGGCGACGTGCGAGGAGGAGCAGTCAGCGAAGTGCCAGGCGCAGAGAGGCCCCGGCGCGAGCGCCCGCGGCTCCATTTGGCAATGAATTATGTATGGCCTGCTGGCTGCGCGGGCTGGCGGGCTTGGGGCTGAGCTCTCCAGCAGGGGCGCGGCTCCCGGGGCTGGGGCGCTCTTTGTCTCTCCTGAAGGGGCCCAGCCAAGCTTCCCTGTTGGCAGACAGACCCCCAGGATGCCCATTTCTCAGGCTGGACAACCAAGGGCGCCCAGGGGCTCCATGGCCACCGTGACGAACTGTCACAGCAGGAGCTTTTCCCAGCCTTCTCTCTGTATCCCAAGGTTGACAAAGACTCTTGAACTCATCTGAAATCGTGTGCCCTGAAAGTGGCACGCAATGGAGGGTTAAATGGCCCTCAGATGGTGGGGCCAGGGTACAGAAGATTTGGGCAGCCATGGCTTCCAACGAGGCTTCGGAGCAGAGCCCTGCAGGAGTGAAGAGTGTGTCATCTCTGGCCAGCTCAAAGGAGTGGGGACTGCATAAGGGCCTGTAGCAAATTTCTCTATGCCAGATTGTATGAGGTGGTTAATGTGGTGGGAGGCCCTCCCTCCCTCCCTCCCTCACTTCCTTCCTTTCCTATCCACCCTCCCTATCCTCTAACATAGGTCTAGAGATTGGGAAGAGGTTCTTGATGTTTCTGCCAGTGTTGGCCACAGAACAGACATAGAGGATGCTAGACCTGGGCTGGAGCTGCCGGGGGTGGGGGGTGGGGTGGGGGGAGAGGATAGGGAAATGGGCGGAGGGGTTGAATGGCAGCACCTTCTATTCACTTCAGCTAAGGTGGAGGGCTCCAGGTGGCCTGTGGCCAGAAAGCAGACCCTAAAATCAGAGAGCTCAGACAGGGATTGGGGGGTTGGCTGAAGAAAGAAATGCCACAGCCACTCCTGGCATTCTAGCCTCCCATTTGCCCCGCTGATCTGCGGGGCCTCCTCTAAGCCTGTGTTTGGGACCACGAGCAACACAGCCCACAGGATGGCCCCAACGCTAGAGACCAGGAGCGCTTCCTTGCCACAAACCGCAGACCCCCTCCATGGAAGCCTTGCTTCTCAGAGGTCCTTTGTCCCTCACATGACAATACCCAACCCCTTGGCTGGAGCTGTTCCCCTTGGCAGTTTCCTCCAGGCCATGGTCTCAGAAGGAGTTTCATATTAGTCTTCTCAATGTGGGTTGATGGGACATGTTGGTGAAAGCCCAGAGGAAGGGGAGAGGGGAGGAAGCAAGAAGCGCACACACACACACACACACACACACACACACACACACACACACACACACACCTGAGAGTGGATTTGCTATGCCTTTCTGGCCTGGGGTTCCATTACACACAACCCACCGCTTCTCGACACGTGGGGTGGGGGATGGTGTGGTCCCACGAATTCCCCTCTGTTCTTCAGCACAGGACACTGGACTCAGCCCCAGGCCTGTCAGACAGTTTTCATGTTTCTCTCATGAGTCAACTTTATTTTCACATGTTTTATTTTTTGCATTGAGTTTTTGTTTTATTTTTGAAGCAGGCTGACCTAGGGCTTTTTTTCGTTTGTTTGTTTTGCTTTTATTTTGAGACAGGACCTCACTGCGCTACCCTGGATGGTCTCGAACTCCTGATTTGTGGACCTCCGCCTCCCTGGTGCCGGGATGGCAGGTGTGGGGCCACCATGCCAAATTTGGTATTTACAGCGCTGGGGATGAACACACGGCTTTGTGTGCTCTAGATAGGTACTGTGCCTACCGAGACAAAAACCCTAGCCCTTGCTTTCCTGAGATGCAGTCTTACTATGTAGCCTAGGCTGCCTTCAGACTCCCAAATCTCTCATGTGTGCGGTCTGCACTCGGCTTCTGAGTCATTACCGGGCTCCTGACGCCAGCGTCTGGGGTTTCAGAGCTTGGCTTCTTTACTTCTGTCTGCGTGACTTTGAGCAAGCTCCTCTCTGCTCCGCTTCCTGACCTATAAAACGCATTCGCTAACCAGGGGGTGGGGAGATGGCTCAGCTGTGCTTGCCATGAAAGGATGAAGATCTGAGTTTGATTCCCAACACCCACTTAAAAGCCAGCCACAGTGCTATCTATTACCCCAGGGCTGGGGAGGCACAGACAGGCAGCTCCCGGGAGCTTGCTGGCTAGCCTGCTGAATTAGTGAGAGGCCCTGTCTTTAAAAAAAAAAAAAAAAAAAAAAAAACAAGGCTGAGAGTAATAGAGGAAGAAGACTGGCCGCTGCCTCTGCCTCCACAGGCTTGCACCTGTGTACATGCACCCTCATACATGCAACCTCCCACATGAACATGTATGCACTACTCCCTATCACACAAAAGACAAAAAAGAAATAAAAATTAAAATAAAAAAGGTGCTAATCAGAGGCTCATTTGGAGGTTTCCAGCTCCCCTTGTCTCCCAAGGCCCTCTCCTGGGGAGTGTTAAACACATTAAGATGCAAACGGAGTCTGCACAGTGCTGAGAACAGGCCAGGGCTGAGCAGACCTTGGGTTGTTATTGTTACTGTTTGTGGCTCACCCGGAGTGCCTGCCCCAACACCCTCTAGGAGACTCTGGGGGAATTTTCCAGAGCTACAGGGCTGAGCTGGGCACAGATGGATCTCAGAATTCTTGACATTTGCTTCTTGCCCAACCCCCCCCCCCGGCCCCCACTCCCCCTCTGCTCTTGAAAGTACCTATCTACCGCTGCCTGCAGCAGCCTGGGAAATTTTAAGTCTTTCTTTATGCCGATTCCTGTGCGTTCTTGTTGAGCTTTGGGCTGGAAAAGTGATGAAGGACTTGGAAAAGAATTGTAGAATTGAGCCCAGAGATTCCAGGCGCAAGGGGAGCTGGCCCAGCCTCCTCTGCAGCCGCGCCCCACCCCCCTGCCCGCCCGCGCGCCCACCCCGCCGAGCATCTGTTGAGCTCTGGTTCTTTCCGAGGCCTCTGGCAGCACCCAGCGCTAGAGCAGTATCTTGTTTCTGAACTTTAGGCCACGAAACGGAACAGAGTCGGGTGACTGGGAACCCAAGGGTAGGAGAAGGACAGAGCTGTACTCCTAACTGAATCAGGAGGCAGACAGGGTGGGGGTGGGGGGGAAGGGCCCTTGGCATCCACAGAGGGGCAGAGGTGTGGGAACCCTCCGAGGGTGCCGGACCAGGGGCTGTGGGCCAGGCCTCGGAGCCTCGGGGAGGCCGGCAGGCACAGAGAAGGAGGCCTCCTACCAGACACTGTCTAGACGCAGCAATTATTGTCAGCTCGGAACACCCAGGCTCTGCCTGTGCAGCTGAAAAGGAGCTTAACAAAGAGAGAGGGAGGCAGAAGAAAGCAGAGCAAAGCCGCTCAGAGCCTGCCTGCCCGCCGCCCGCCCGCGGCTCTTTCTCTGCCTGGCTCCCCCCCTTTGTGTTCCACAGGCCCTGTTGAGGGGGACAGATCCCCGCAGCTCAGAGATGCTTGGTGGGGACGGAGCAGGAGGTGCAACTCTGGGGCCCTTGGCCAACTGGTCAGAGGAGCTTGGCTTCTCACAGTGGATGGTGGGACGTCTGGGTCTTTTCCACCTTAGGGGGCTCTAGCCTGCACCCTTGCCATACTGATGGGGAGCCTCAGGCCACAGGGTGACAGCCTGACTTTCACCTTCCTCTGCTTCTGAGGATTCAGGCACTATTATTACACCCACTTCGCAGATGAAGTTAGGATTGGGGCACAGAGCGCGCACAGTCAGCCTTGGTGTGGATGCTTGCTTGTCCTTTAGATCAGGAGGAGACAAGAGGGTGGGGTGGCAGCAGCAGGGTTGATGGGGGAGACCTTTGTTTTGTTTTTTGAGACAGTGAAGCCCTGGCTGTCCTAGAACTCGCTCTGTAGACCAGGGTGACCTCCAAATCAGAGATCTGCCTGCCTCTGCCTCTGAGTGCTGGGATTAAAGGTGTGTGGCGGTCACCGCCTGCCTGGAAGGCTGAGGTTAGCTACTGCAGGCCCATCAGAACTGGAGGATGAGAGCTTTGGTTTTCTTGTGTGGCCTAGGACCTTCTTCTTCCTCTCCGTTGGCCATTCCTCAGATCCCTTGGCATTGGCAGCGGAGGGGAGGGGAGGACCCTCAAGGCCCTGGGCTTCTGCCCCTGTGAACATAGCTCATTAGCTGGAGAAACTGAGCCACACCGCCCCAGGACTCAGTTCCGAGTCGC